>NC_056744.1:1351047350-1351337988 GCF_019279795.1 Protopterus annectens | reverse complement strand
ATTACTTTTTATATTTATTTACAGTTACAGGGAAAGGATTACTGACTTGCCTGGTGGCGCAACCATACCAGCCTATCGCCATAGGCTCTACAGTTCACAGAACGGACACCTGCAGCTGTAATATAAATAAAATAATATTGGAATACACATCTCCATAATATCAGCTAGGTTAATTTCTTACATAAATAATTACATGTAACTTAGTAGTGGGGTGTTGGGCATTTGTCGGGCCTCCTGGATCCAACGGTTCAGTTGGTCCTGCTTCTGTCTCTTCCAGTCTGCATGGTAGTGACGGACCTGCTCACCAGTCCTTGGTACTCCTGTGGCACTGGTAAGATCATGAGCCAACCGGTCCCACGCCTCAGCCCTATATGATCCCCACAGGACCTGGCCCTGGATGAGTTGGGCCTCATGATTGTGGACAAGGAGCTAAACCATATATTTGGACTCCTCAATGCCCCACCTCTGTGCTTGAAAGCAACTACCCTCACCTACACCTGACATTATGGCTGCAAGTTGGTTCTACAATCAGTTATGCTGTGTATTCCTGCCTATGGGGCTTATATATGCCGTTTTGCCCGCACTTATCTGTGATTGGCCATTTTGGAATTGTATCGGCTTCACAAAACCTGCTTTGTCATGCTCCTCTTTCTATTCATTCCTATATATTTGCTATTACTGCATTTTGAAGTGCAGCTGTAATGGCTTAGTGGTTCAGTACCTTGACTATGGTGCATGATATCCTGGGTTCGAACCTGGCCACTGCTTTTTATATTTTATGACTGTCTACACAGGCTAGGAGGTGTGTCTGTGTAAAGGCAGTTTTGTTACAGCTTGCTCAACATTGCCCATCGGTTAGCTTGTTGGTGCGGCGCGCAGCTCCGTGCAAACGGATCACGCTGGTTTACACTTCATTTGGCTGTCAGCATTCATATTACGCTCAGCTCAGCTAGGGGCACACAGTTTCAGCGTGTTAAACCACTGCTCACCTACGGGCACTCATTTTCCACCTGTTAAACCACTGCTCACCTACGGGCACTCATTTTACACCTGTTAAACCACTGCTCACCTACAGGCACTCATTTTACACCTGTTAAACCACTGCTCACCTATGGGCAGATGCACTCAACTTGTTAAACTGTAGCTCAGCTATAGGCACATCTGGCATTTTTTATTATTTTGTTAGCTCACATTTCTTCAAAATAAATGGCCCATTTCATTACATTTTACATAAAATATAATTTTATATGTGTACATATATGTCAGGGACTTGTTTCATGCTTATTTCACTAAAAATAAAAATTGATGTTGGGGGGGGGCTCGAACCATGACTGTCTGTTCTTCAGCCGACGTCTCTACCACTACGCTATTGCTTCTAAGCTTACTTTGCATATGTAGTTCTTATATGCTTTTCCACTGACTGCTAACTGTGGCTAAGCTACGGGCACGCCCACGCAAACGAGCGCACTCACGGGCAAACATCTTTACAATTTAAAAACAAATTTCTAACATGTTCATTTATATATTTTATGTTCATAGTCTGTGGGGGCATGTGTTGTGTTGTGTTTATTCACATTTCCTTGGACTCTGTCGTCGGGGTTTACTTTCGGGACTTTTACTCTTCTGTGGGTGTGTCCATTTGCAGGGCTCGGCCTACGGACATGCCCCCTACTTTCTTCCACGGACCGTGTAAGCCTTTGGTGTGATTCAGCATGCCCTCATGTATATGCATGACATGCTGATGTCACACCGTTTAACTGCAGCCTCCGTGTAAGCCTTGTAACTCTTACACGGAGGCTTCGTGAATCCTGCCTAATCTCTCTCTGTTTCTGTAAAGTAAATGGATAAAGTGGAATCACTCTAAATATTTAGTTCTTCCATTTTATATCTAATATTACTATTTTTCCTAATATTACTACTGTATAATCAGAATATCTATACATTCTTTACATAAAATTGCTATGCCTGAACATTTTTCTTTGTATAAGCTCCATATAACCTTGCCTTCCCATAACCCATTTACTTGTATTCTTTCTTCTTCTGTTGTTATTCTTATGTCTATTAATGCTATAATATCCATATCGAACAATCTACACCATTCCAATACTCCCAGCCTGTGTTGTACATTCTTTATACTATTCACATGTATGGCTAGGATTCTCAATTTACGAAAAAATATCTGTTGTTTTCATCCTTTTCCTTTTTTGTTTCTTCCTATAGGTATGCTTTTAAATTTACATTTTCTATCTTTCATGCTCTTCCAAGTAGAATTTATTTTACTTTTAACCCTTCTCCATTTATCTTCCCCTTCACCACTTAAATTTCTTACTTCTTCCTCTATCTCTCCTTGTTTTTTCTTTTTTTCCTCATACATTCTTTTATTTCCATTTTTATATCTTCCTCATTCATTTTGTTTGTGTTTCTTCTGTATTATCTACTAAAATATTCTCCCTATCTTGGTCTAACTTTGTTTCCTGTGTATGATTCTCTTTAACATTACAGTCCATCCATGAATGTCCTATTTTTCACACTTTATACATTTTTGCTAAATGACCAACTTTACCACAAGTAAAACATTTCTTTTTGTCACAATTATTAATTAAATTATATTTTTTCCACACAAAAAAACAAACATGTCTTTAGTTGTCCCCAGTATCTAACCAATCCCTTATTCTCCTCCACATTAATTATACTGGGCAAAGGTATTATTTTATAATTTTTTTTCATTTTCAATATAACACTACATTCCCACCCCCCCCCCCACCCCCAGTCCATAGGTCTCTACTTTCATAAATCTTGGTAATGTCCATTATATCTCTACATACAGTTTTTAAATGCTCTTTTAAATTCTCTCTTTCATTTTTAGTTTGAAATCATATAAATGCTCTTTTTTTGCTTATCTGTTAAATGCCTACATAAGATATAAGTTCCAAGGATTTTCATTCTTTCTTTTTTTATATTCTAAGAATTTCTCCATATACTGCACTTCCTCAAAAAATGTTACAAAAGTATCTTTGTTAATATAAATAAATGCTCTTACCTCTCTGTGTTCAATACCCAGTGGTGAAATGATGCTGTCTCGTATTTCGTACCTGTCCAGTTCCTTTTCCATCTTGCTACTTATCCTGACCTGATGCTTTCTTCTTAGTTCTGTTTTCTTCTATTCTCTTCTTTTGACTTCTCTTACTGTTTGTGCATACTATTTTTTTCTTCCTGCCTTATTTCTTTAACTTCTTCTTGCATTCTGTCCATTATTTCACCCCATGACACTGCCTTTTCATTTTCCAGTTCTTACAAATAAAACAAACCCTTCTTCTTTTTCTTTTCTCCCTTATCCTTTCCCATCACTCCCCATAACTTCTGATTCACCATTTAACATGTTTGAATTGTCTACTGTTCGATTAACAGCTGCACCCATATCAAAAATCCCGAAAAATGCCTTCTTCCTCCTCTATGCTAGATTTTCAAGTTCTTGCTTCTCCGAGCTACCTCTGCTCCCGGAGCTGAAGACAGAAAGTGTAATACCAAAATGCATCCCCATACGCCAAAGAATAGTTTTTTTTAAATTGATATATACATTACATATTATTTACATATTTACATCTATTTACAAATCCACAAATATTATAAACTTCAATTTAAGCATTACCCCCCACTCTTTTATTATCCACAACTAAAACATTATTTTCTCCAGAATCTTTGTCAAAGTCCATTTTACATTAAGTTCAATTTAATTTAGTCTCTCTTTCTAAACAGTCCTTGAATCATAAAATATTACTTTGTCCATTTTCTTCACTTCTTCCTGTTTTTGTGCACCATAATAATCTTCTATTATGTCCATATGTATTTGCTCAGATTTGAACAAACTGTTCATTCTATTATGCTTACATATCTCTTTCCACAAATTGTTAACTCTTTCATAGGTCAATAACACCTGCTCAGTAGTCTCAAACTCTCCACATTTCTTACATATTCTATCTTGCTTTTTCTTGCATGGCATATTTGCCTTAACCGTCAATTTTCTAATAGACAGTCTCTATAAGAAATTATTACATTCATTTATCTTTTTATAGTTATTATATCTCATCATTATGGCTTCCTTTCTTATATATTTCTAAATCTTTCCATGGATCAGTACAATAAAATGCTTTTATAATATTTAAGTACCATTCCTTTCTATTTTCTCACATATATTCTATTTTATTTTTCATGACACTGTTTTGTTTTGGTACTCTTTCATTTCCTCATTCCCAATGCTTTTACTTCTTTTTCAACTTCCATTCCTTCCTAAAGTTCTTTTTATTAATAATATAGTACCATTTCTATCAAGTTTGTATTTTCCTTCATAATTCCTTTTAATACCTTATATAAAATTAAAGATGCTGCATGTATTATTGGATTTATAAAATCCAAGCTTCCTTGCTCTTCTTTCATATATAGAATCCCTGTCTTGACTGGAATCAGTCTAAACCCCCATATAAAAGAAAATATAATCATCATTAGTTCCTTTTCATACTTAATAGGAATCATATAGATATTAGCAACATAAGCAATGTTCCTATTACTATGGTGTTCAACAAGTGTGCTATTTTTCTATATGAAAATCTATATGATTTTCAAAAAATAGTCATATCCTTTACTTCTTTAAGTACATTATCCCATTGTTGACTGTATGCATTCCTTCCAAATATTATTCCTAATATATCTATATGTTTTTCACTGAACTCAATATCTCCTAGCATACTTTCAAAACCAAATCCTTTACTTTTTTCTTTATTTATACTTAAACCTTTTTTAATTTATACTTAATTTTCATTTACTTATTCAATCCATACTTTATTTTTAACAATTAATACAATATCATCTGCATAATTATACATTATTGGCAGTTGTACTTCCTTCATCACTTTGTAAAAACCACCACTTGACATTTTATTAATTCCCTTCACTATTATATTCATAACTAATCATAAAATGACACTACTAGCTGGGCAGCCCTGCTTTATTCTACATTCTATTTTTATTTCTTCCCCAATTCAGCCATTTACATTTAGTTTCACATAGTTCCTTTCATAAACAGATTTTATTACATGTAATATGTTTTTGCTTAAACTATAGGCCTCCAAATTTCCCCATAATGATTTGTATTGAATATTATCATAGGCTTTACTTATATCCCATATCATAACCTTCACTTCTACATTTTTATTTATGATATCTTCAATCATTTCTCTTAATATTTATAATAACTGTTGACTTCCTTTTCCTTTTCTACTGAATACATTTTGATCATATATTCTATCCATATTTGTAACCTTTTTGTTATTTTTCTCATAAAAAATTATAATCCATATTATTCAATGTTATAGGTCTCCAATTTTTTATTTCCTTTTTATTTCCTTTTTTAAATATAAATTGTATATCTCCTGTACATATCCAGTTTTTAACCATTCATTCATAACTTCTATAAAAATTATTTTTTGCCATTCCTTCATTCCTCTATACATACCATATTCAATTCCACTCGCTCCTGTTGCAGAATTCATGTTAATATCTTTTAGAATTTCATTCAATTCTTTCATAATTATTTTATGTTCTAAATACTCATTATCTTCATTATTTAATTTTTCACCTTTATAAAGTTGTTCTATGATTTCTTCTCTTTTAACAAATAATTCCTATACATATTATTTAATTATTTTGTATATTCCTTATTTGCTTACCTTCTTTGTTTTCAATTTCTCTTATTTTTCCTTCTTTTATTGTTTAACTCAAATATGATGTTACATCTTCTTTCTTTCCTTGTAAACAATATTTTTGTTTATATAGCAAGTTGTTAATTTAAAATTGATTCAATAGATATATATATATATATATATATATATATATATATATATATATATATATATATATATATATATATTTCTTTCTTTTTCATAAAAGGAACTTCTCATCTCTAATAAGCCTTTGAATGTTTCTTGACTTAATATTGTTTATCTCTCATTTTTTTCCTTATACATTCTAAAAACACTTTTTAAAATTACTCTTTAAAATGAAGCCACCAAATAGTCCAGTTCTCATAAAATTATGTCATATTCATATGATTTTTCAATAATTGCATAAGTTATTTTTCTTTTCTAAATCTAACTCCTTTCCATCATTCTCTTTTATTCCTTTTCCATTTTTATATAGTCTTCATTTTCCTGTACTTTAACCCATATAACCACATGATCTGAAAATCGAACATACTTAATTCTTTTTTTTTACTTTTAAACCAACTGATATTTAAAAATGATCAATTTCTGTCTTAATTTCATTCCTTTTGTAGGTCAAGTGATTATCTCCCATACACTTAACTTTCCACTTGTCATAATTTCTTTAACCATTTTAACATCAGAATTGTTCTTATTTTTTTCTTAAATTACAATTAAAATCACCCACTACTATAATGCCTATATTTACACAAACATATTCAAGAATATTAAACACCATATGCGTATAAAGCTATAATTCTATACACATATTTATTTCCATCACAAGTCTATTACTATAATTCATCCTAGGTCCACTATGATTCCATTTAATATTTTAATGCTTTCTTGACATAATATACATATGCCCAAGCACCATTCCAAAGGTTTTCAGTTTGTGTTCTTTCTTTGTGTGTTAATAATCTAATATCTTCTAAAATAGTAATATGTGTATCTACTGCAGCACACCATTATAATATACCTATTCTTCTCTTAAGAATTTTCATACTGTAAACATTTAAAGATAATGGGCAGGATTCAAGATGGCTTGCATGGAGTCTAAGAGTCGTGTAAGACTCCATGCAGCCATCGCGATCCAGGAACAGCCCCAAATCATGTGTAAGAGACAGCTAAAACGACTCTTACACGGGCAGGGCATGGATATGCTAATCACCCCACTTGCAGCCGAAAGGCATGCAAATGAGGTAGATTAGCAATCCATGAAGCTGAAACCAGCCCGTGTAAGAGTCGTGTTAGGTGCAGAAATGTACTCAGTTGACAACTGAGTACGTTACTGCAAATAACACAATGGAGCCATGACAGCTCCAAATAAAGTGTGCAAATGTTGCAGTCAGCATGCCAATGGCCAAATATGTGGCCATTGGCATTTTAACCCAATGCAAACATGAAATAAAATGAAAAAAAATTTTCAGAGATTGGCGATGTTTAAACAAAGCGCAGCCCCACGCAAACGTTCTGCGCTATATAAAACAGAAAAATAAAGGTTTGAAACCCACAAATGTGGGTTTTATGTAATGCATAGATTTGCAATGCAGGGACTAGCAGACCAAAAACAACATGGCCACCGTCTAGTGGTTGCTAAGGGGGGAAGCTGAGTGTAAGACATGTAACTAAGCATTAGTAGGCAATCCTATGTAAATGAGTTGTAGGATAGTGAATCACCCTGTCACATAGAAAATGAGCACATTCCATGTAGTGTAAGAGTTAGATAAGGGGGAGTAACAGAGTAGGAGATGTCAGGAAGAAACCAAGCTCATTGGAGCAAAGTGGTATGTGAAAGATGTCAATCACACAGCATAAAAAGAGGAGTGTCAACAGATAAGCATGGGAAAGTCAAGAAATGGAAGGTGTACATTGTGGCCAACACCAAAGTGTCTTGCTGTGCGTGCATGCGCACGTGTGTGCTCTGGGAGCCGCGAGTAAGACAGAGTGCACGCATGTAAGGCAGAGTAAACATGTAGGAGCCTGTTTAAAGATCTGTAAACCTGTTTGTGCTGGTGTGCGCGTGTTTTAACCTGAATAAGCAGATTCTAGTCTTTGTAAGCATGTGAGCGAACGTGGTAGCCACTATGAGTGTGTTTTCGCTGGTATGCGTGCTGTTCCCCCCTGAGGAAACAAAGAGGAAAAAGGAAGCAGAAGAAATAGTAGGAAACTAGCAGGGAATACTTGTAGAGGTAGCAGGTGAAAACAATTAGAAGCAGGCAATTACACAGGCAGAATACAAGCCCAGCCCAGCACTTAAAACACTGCAAACAGCATTGCAGTATGTTTCTCTCAAGAGACACAGCAAGACAGGAGTAAGCTAGTAGAAGTGAAAACTGAAAAAAGCTGCACTCAGACCAAACATGCTAGGGGCTGCCATAGCTGTCATAAGGAGACATAGGAGACTTGCTGAGGGTGGAGACAATGGAAATGCTGCCAGACAACCCACAGTGAGGAGACGGAGAAGAGTGTACAGGCCCAGGGTCACCTACCAGGGGTTACATGAGCTGGAGATAGTGGAGTGCTATAGAGTGGACAGAGACCTCCTGCAGCAAATTGTTAAGCTATGCAGGCCACGCCTCACACACAGAACCAACAGAGGGGAACCCACCCCAGTGGAAACCAAGGTATGTGTTGGCCTAAGGATACTAGCAACAGGTACCTTCCAGAGACCAACTGGTGATATGATGGGGATATCACAGGCATCAGCCTCCAGGGTACTGCACCCATTCCTGGATGCCATGTCAGCACATGTCGGTGAGCATGTATATTTCCCCAATGCCCGTGAGGTATTGGCCAGCAATATGCGTCTCTTCCAGCAAATAGCGGAATATCCTGAGGTAGTGGGTGCAATAGACTGCATGTACATATGCATCAAAGCACCAGCTGGTGAGTGGGGTAGGGCCTACATTAACTGCAAGGGCTTCCCCTCCATCAACTGCCAAGTCATGTGTGATGCCCAGGGCATAATAATGAATGTGTGTGCTGGCTGCCCTGGAAGCTACCATGATTCCCATATCTGGCATTTGATGCAGCTGTACCAGACATTTGCCAATGGGGACATCCCACATGGTCACCTAGTGGGGGATGCAGGTTATGCACTGGAGCTGAGGCTGATGACACCCATCAGAAATGCACACACACCTGAACAGGAACGCCATAATGAGGCACACGCACAAACATGTAATGTAATAGAGCGTGTGTTTGGGCTGCTCAAGTCACGGTTCCTGTGCCTGGACACATCTGGTGGAGCCTTGCAGTACTCACCAACTACATGTACCCAAATTGTCATGGTATGTGCTATGCTACATAATATGATCCTGTGAAAACAGCTGCAGCAGGACCAGCATAGGGCCGGGACAAACAGCCCCCCACCATTGCCAAGGCCAACACAGGCAGAGCGTGACTCAGAGGAGGAACAACCTGAGCCTGCCCCAGTAGGCAGAAGGAGGCGTACCCAGTATGCCCTGGCCTTGGCAAAGAGGCAACGCATAGCACATACACTGGCTCAGTAGGAACCCTGGGAATGATACCCCTCTCTGACTCACTCATATAGTAACAGGGATGCCTAACATGACACAACCTGCTCTCAAACATGTACAGGGAGTGTAGTATATGCATCCAACAGAGGCAGCCCTGCAGCATCACCTGAGGCATGATTGCCATGTGTTAAGCAATGTAACACCATCTAGTATATGCAAACATGAAGACCCAACCTAACATCTCACCCTCAGCAAGCATGATGCCACACTATGAAGACAACAAGATCAAGTACAATAATTGGATGAAGTATTGCTGTTAACAAGGGGGAACACATGGCTGACAGCCTGGGCTGACATGCTGAGCAAGACATGATGCCCCACCTGCTAGGGATGGCACGCACCCAGCACACCTGGCTGTGTAGATACTGGCAAAGTCTGTTGTCACCCCCACTGTGCCTGGAATAGGTAAGTCTGGAAACACAAACCCACCACCATAGGTAGCATAAGGGATAATAACCTGGACATAATGCTACCCAACGCCAGAAGTCTAACCTGCAAGGTGCATGCAGACCAAACACATCACAGCATGGAGAATGGTAATACGTGTTCTGTAACAGAAACCTGGGCAAGGCCCAGAGGAGCACCCTAATACTACCAGGTTATGCCTCATACCATGCTCTACAGCTCCAAAACATGGAACACATGACAATAGGAGTGTGGCTACCAGTAAATATCAAGAATAACCACACCCCCAGGTAGGTACCACAGCAAGAAGCAGCATGGACTATCCAGGGGCAAGTAACACAGTCTCCAACTGTGTACCTGTGTGAAGCCTGCTACAGACCACACACACAAACCCAGGTACCCCAGCCAGCCTTCCTGAAGACACTTCAGAGTATGAATGTCTCAACAAATACCAAACAAGGCACACACAAAGTATGACATAGGTGACAATCCATTATGTATGGAAGACATAATCGTGGACCTAGGGACACAAGTGGGCGGTAACCTATCATGTGACACTCACATTGCCAAGGTGGCCACGAAGACCTGCTATATTGCCCACCTTAATATGAAAGGATGCACATGTAGAGCTACAGAGGTCACTGTGCCCCCATACTCTTCCCTTATCAGGCCCATACGTGACAACAATGCCCCAGTTCAGATGTACCTTACCTTGCACGTGCAGCAGTCAGAAAGACCCCAAATGTACCCCACCAACATGATAAAGGGACCAAACATTGGACATCTGCAGCCTGGCTGAAGAAACTACAGCCCAATTCAGAACCATACTACACAGTCAGAGGTGATGTATGCCTGATGTACAAGGCCATGTCCAATACAGAATGAATGGACATGCTCCACTGCAGAAGCCCCACATCCAGCAGACACACCACAGTGAGATATCTGAACCTCCACACATAGATTAATAGGATGTGCTGGAGGGACAGATCCATAACCCAGCGGCTACTGACACTCTGGAACAGAATCCAAGTCCATGATAGGCTGAACTCCACACACAAACTCAACAAGAGAAATCCGGTGAAGTGCATGGGAGATAGTAGGTGTACACTGGGGGCCATCTCTGTGTCACATCTAGGAAAGTAAACCCTATGTGGGCATAATATGCACATTGCAAGGGGTGTTGAGACCCACACACAGTCTGTCCATGCTCAAACAAGGCCAGGGCAGATAGCCTAGTATGTACCTATGAACCTATGATGATACAAATTGTGCAGGATACAAAAGATTATCACATAGCTGTCCTACCTGATGGTAGGAACCATGGTGATAATCCACAGTTATGCTCTACAGCACTCTAATGTCACAAACAATACACCAAACCCACACACATTGCCAACAGTCTACCGAACAGATTCCTTCCAACCTCCCCACCAGCACCTAAATGCCAAATATCTATCTCAGGAGAGTGCTGGCCCCCTGACATTGCAGATGCTGAGGTAACAGCCAGAATCCACAAAGCACAGCACACAGCATCAATGGTACCAGATGGTGTCCTGAGTTGTGTCCAAGTACTGTAAGAAGAATGGTACAGCAAATAGCATTACTGCGCACTATCAGTCCTACCACAGGATATGTACCCAAAGAGCAGTGTACAGCAACAGTGGTCCCACACCACAAAGGGGGTGCCTGAATGGATACTGAAAACTATCACCCCTCAACCCCGACTATCTAGGTTGGCAAAGTAATGGAGAGGATGATCATGGATCCCATGAATAATGAGATTGGGTACCTACAGACATTGGACCCTACCCAGTGTGGCTGTCATAGGGCAGATCCTGCCCCTTACACATGTCTGACTCATGTGAAATGTGCACCAAGCCCATTGATGTGAGGAATGTTGATCACACAGCCTATCTGGACCTTGATAAACCCTTCCATACAATACCATAGTTAGCGGTACAGATAAGCTCACCAGCCTAACTATAAACCCCTATGCAAGTAGATGGGTTGCAAGCCAGCTCAAGGACAGAACTGACCTGGCAGACATGCTGTAGCCATGGCAGACAGCAAACCAGGTACAACTGGCATCCCACAAGGCATGGTCCTGGGACCTTTCTTGTATGCTATATATGTCACATAGGTACAGGCCAACATGAATGGACTCTTTGTGAACAGGTTTGCAGAGGACTACAAACTGGCCACCATATCGGACCCTTCAGCTGACACAAACAACCTAAAAAAGGCACACATAGAAACACACAAGTGGTGCCACAGCCATGTCAACAAGCTAAATGCATAATAGTGTATAGTCAACCCCTGTGGAAACACAGTACATGGCCAGAAATTACCACATAGGTGTTAACCCAGTAAGTACATCAGGAGCAATAAGAGACCTGGGGACACAAGGTGATAGATATCCTGCATGTGACAACCATGTGTCTGTAGTGGTTACAGAAACATACCATATACCCACCTAATCATGAAGGTAAGCACAGCTTGGTTAGGGTAGGTCAATGTGCCTCTCCAGTCATACATCAGCAGCCTCACAATTGTGTACAATGGCCCTTCAGGGATGTACTGTAGCAGACACCTGCAGCAACTGGAAAGACCACATAAATACCCCACCAGGAGGATCGCAGAGCTGTAGCAGATGCCATGTGTCACTTGAGTAAAGAAACTGCAGCTCCACACAGTGCCATACTGCCTGGCTGGAGGTGAACTGTGCCTGATGTATAGAGCCATGACCAACCTGATATCAATGGACATTTGGCACCATGTAAACACTGAATGTTGGTGACCCATGCAGCTGACAGGCCTGAACCCCAGCACAGACATAAACAGGACATGCTGCACCGATTCGTCCATGACCCAGAAGCTCACTCCACCCATGACTAAACTCCCACTACAGGATATTCAGGGAGTCCCTCAGTGACTGTCATCCAGAGGAATCATGATGACTGGATGGGAGATGGTAGGTGTACCCTGGATAACACCTGTATGTCATGGGTAGACAGAGGCACAGCACACTAACCGTGACATATGTCATGGCAAACACCAGTAAATGTGTGTTGAAGGGCAAACACTCTCTGACTAGCATTAAAAATGGACTAGGGCACATGGCCATTGTTTGTCACTGTCCACACAAGTTGTGGAATACATTAACAATGTCAGACAATCATGTACTATGCTGTCCATATCTGAACAAAATGCAACATGGTCATATCTGCACAACTGGCCCTCAACCAGTCTGGTGTGCTCACTATAAATATTACAAGCAATGATAGGACTGAAACCGATTATACTGTCCACCACAGTGAAAGTTCTGCACCAGTGCACGATACAACAATACAACTGTTTGGTCAGCAAGAAAGGATGATGACAACTGTATGCAAACTATCCCATGGTGACCCTGCAGGCACAGCATAATGCCCGTTAGGTTCAGACACAAAGCAGTTGGGCAGTAAGAACACAACCTGATGTCCAACACTCAACTGTACATGTGATATATAGATGGCGTCCACACACAAACAGAAATGTGGTGGTCCACAAATCCCAACATAAGGAAAGGTCACACTGGGCATGCTCGCACACTTAGATAAATGAGATGTGGTAGTCAATAAGCCATGCAAACTGCGAACTGGGCATGCTCACACACTTAGGCCATGTCACAGTTCAGCAGTTGCACACACATAACTGGCATGTATATATGTTAACACAGGAACCCCCCCACAATACAGACATCTGCCCAGTGCGCACAGTGAAGTTACAACAGAGACATAAGTAAAGTACTGGATCACACTCATATGCAAACATCTCCCACAGTACACACGTTGTTTATAGAGTTAGGGAAGGCTATGGCAATAAAGACCCACAAACAGTATATGAGAAACAGATACTTGCATCTGACAGGTAAACATATGGCCGCAGAGTGCAATACTTGACTGTTGTCCCTAGGGAATACAGAAGGCTATCCACAGTGTATTTGGTGTCTGCCTCCACAGTACAGTAGGCCACTGTGTCTGTGCAAAGTTAATGCATCGATATGCTCTCCCCTGTACTGATGGATAGTCACAGATGTACATACCTCTTCATCCATAATGATGTCAGCAAACTATACATATGTCAGGAGCAAATATTATACCTAGTAAGGTGAATAGCGTGCTCCGCTATTGCATTTCTAACAAGTGTCATAACTAGGTAGGGGTTTGAATCCTGCACGTGCTCAGTGAATTTGTGTGGGGGAGTAGTGTGTGCAATTCCATGTGTATGAGAAATGTCCCTTTTGGCAACTATTACTACACAACATATGCTGCATATTCCACTGTCTAAACACTGATGATGTCAGCACCCTATAAGTACAGCAGGAGAAAGCAATTCCCCCCAGTAATGCAAATAGCACGCTCTGCTAATGCATCTCTCACAAGTGTCATAACATAGTTAGGTAGGGGTTTGAATCCTGCAAGTGCCCAATGTGTGTGCAATTCCATGTGTGTGAGAAATGTCCCTTTTGGCAACTATTACTACACAACACATGCTGCATATTCCACTGTCTAAACACTGATGATGTCAGCACCCTATAAGTACAGCAGGAGAAAGCAATCCCCCCAGTAATGCAAATAGCACATTCTGCTAATGCGTCTCTCACAAATGTCATAACATAGTTAGGTAGGGGTTTGAATCCTGCAAGTGCCCAATGTGTGTGCAATTCCATGTGTGTGAGAAATGTCCCTTTTGGCAACTATTACTACACAACACATGCTGCATATTCCACTGTCTAAACACTGATGATGTCAGCACCCTATAAGTAAAGCAGGAGAAAGCAATCCCCCCAGTAATACAAATAGCATGCTCTGCTAATGCATCTCTCACAAGTGTCATAACATAGTTAGATAGGGGTTTGAATCCTGCAAGTGCCGAATGTGGGTGGGGGAGTAGTGTGTGCAATTGTATGTGTATGACAAATGTCACTTTTGGCAACTATTACTACATAACACATGCTGCATATCCCACTGTCTAAACACTGATGATGTCAGCACCCTATAAGTACAGCAGGAGAAAGCAATCCTCCCAGTAATGCAAATAGCACACTCTGCTGTTGTGACCCTCGCAAGTAATCCAACATGGTTAGTTCGGGGTTTTTATCCTAAAAATGCCATGTGTATTTTTGTCACACAGTTTGTCCATGTGTGTGGGGTGTTGTTCCCAATATCGCACGACATACATTATATCAGTAATGTCAATGCACACATGATGTATGTGTGTGCCACCTACACATATGTACCTGTGAACTGCAAGAGATCCCATGTCCGAAGCCTGCCTCATATGAATACATGGAATATGCATCAGACAACTGTATGACTGTGGTGTTCTGTGCAGGGGCTGCATGTGGTATGTGACTATACAGTGTGGGTTGTAGATGGTGTCATCCCACCAGCGAGGGATACATGATTGTTCTGAAGCATATAGTCCACATGTTGGTGATGAGCAGGTGCAGCATGTTGTCACCACTTGTGGGAGTGGTAACAAGTTGTTCCATAGCAATGCAGGGAATGAATGATAAGAACCCTTCAGATAGGGTCTTGCAGCTAGAATAATGCTCACACTGTATGTTTGGGTAGTCGCAGTAGAACCATATAATGGTGTGTGTAGACACCGTCATATTCCCAGTGTTGTCAGGAATGCCAAGTGGGTTTCCTGGGTATGGGAGTGTGGTGTGTGCCAGGCTATGAACCTGAAGGCAGTCTAACCCACTGTGTGTTGCACATGGAGAGGCTCTGATGCTTTGTGCAGTGCCACCAACCTGGGGGTGGGTGTATCTCAGGTCCCTTTGGATACATCCCCCCTGTTCTGGTTTGGTGCATGTGTAGGGGATGACAAGCATGGTATCAGGAATGACCTGGCACTGATTGTTTGCACCTGGGAGCCTTGTACCAGGAGTCTGTTACTGCACGGATATTGCTGTACCCCATGCTAAGGACAGTTTCCACTGCATGCATCTTGAGGTTTACACTGCTGCTGTTGAGTAGCATTGCTATTAGTGTCCTATCCCGTGTGATACCTGTGTAGGTGGCTATGTAATGTCAGCCTTGCATACAAAGGCACTATGTGTGTAGCAACAGTCTCTGCCAATATACAACGGCCCATGGGTGACAGGTGCAAGCTGTCCCAAGCAAAGCAATGTGGCTTGTCCAGCATGTAATCCCACACTGACAGGCATTGGATCCCCTTTGAATGTCACTGAAAGATACGTTAATTGCAGAAACAGATGATCCTGTCTACATATTGTGGCAGCATTCTTGGTGAGGGTGAGATGCTACTCAAGGCCAGGGTCATACCAGCCTGTGCCACAAGCTCAGAGAGCCCCTCTATGTCCCCTAACATGTAGTCCAGGGAGGTGCATCAGAGGTCATACACACTGGCACAGACAATGACTGAGTCATACTTCTACATGCCTTGGAGTGACTGGTATGCTTGTGTTATGTGGTGGATCATAGTGCCCGATGGGCAGCTCAGCGTGACCATCACCTTGTTCAGCCTGTGAGCAGGACCTCAGTGTATGTGACGATAGAGGTACCTCATACAACTGTAGCAGGTGTGTTGTCAAGCCGTATGGCCTGTGACTGTTTGGCACACAGTTTTTGTGAGCTATGTGTTGCATGTGCTCTGCTCTGGCTTAACGTTTGCTTGTGTGTCTGCTTTGCAGGTGTCAGCTGCTCAGGCAGGATGCTATTCTGAGAGCCCAATAATGTACCCATGTGTGTCTGTGTTTGGATTGCGGTCGTGGCAGGTCTATGGGAGACTGGTACTGTATTCACTGTAGTATCCCACTCCACCAGACAGGGAATGCCAGTGCTGTGTTAACAGAGCTTAGCCCCCAGTTTGGCTATGTGGTTGCATCTCTCACATGTGTTGTACGTGTATGGGAAGGGGAGAGGGTTGTCTGTGTACATGAGGCCGCTGTAACATTGCCACATGACTCACAGATTCACCAACTGGACCTGAGAGTACATCGACAGCTGACCTTTGCACATGCTACCATAGCATTGTGACTCCCATACTAAGTAAAGACACATAAGGCCAATGGGGAACAAGGTACTCAAGGTGACTATGTGAGGGTGTAGTGCTCCTGATTTGTTAGTGCTGGCATATATGAATGCTGTCTTGAGCAAATGTGAGGTAAGTCATATGCAATGTGTTACAGGCAAGCTACATGCAAACAGGACAAACAGTGACATTCTTTCAAGTGACACATGGACATCAGTACAGTAAGCAATACAGATGTCACTAGGGATCCACAGAGGCACTGTATATCTGCACTGCAGGTGGAATCAGTGTTTCAGGAACATAACAGGCAAACATGCATACAAACAAAGCTACAGTCAGCAGGCCTGTATGTAGACTATGCTACAACAAACAAGGTGTACAACTTCCAGTAGGTAACAGTGCATATATGCAGGCACTATAAGCCAGTACCCAGACATTCACAGGTCAGACGGGCTGGGTCCAGCCACACCCCACACAAGTGTATCGACCACGTATCTTCGTAATGTTGAATAACTGGCCTGATACCCAAGTGCTCATACCTGTAATAATACACATCAAATAACAGACACTGAGCCCACACTCAGCAGTTCCAGACCTAGTATGATGTACGCTACCTGTCCTGGCACCACAGTATCCTTGACATGTATGGACACTCTCCCTCCTGTCATAGTTAGTTCTGTGTTTTGGTGCTGTCATGCATGGTATGAGGTGTGACCTTGTAGTGCTAGTGTGCTCTTGTGAGCCTTGAACCTGTTGTGTAGTACTGCACAGATATCAACACCCTGAAACATCTGCATTGCAGAGTCGTGTGTGGACAGCATGCAGCTCGCAGTTGACATGGCCATCATTGAGTATCAATATGTACATTGTTGTACCCCCTGTGCTACCTATGTAGGTGACCATCCCTTCACAGCCTCACCACCAGTATGTAAAGATGTGCAGACAGAAAACTGTGGCAATTACTATGGGTGTACAATACATTGACATTCATACTGTAACTGCATCAGGCATGCTGGTATATACCCACAGTGCTATCATTACACTGTACTGTTGTCAACATCATACTATTACAATACATCTATGTACTCACCCTGTGCATCAGCATCATGTTAACCTGTTCCTGCACTGATTTTACAGATTGCAGGAGGTGGCACAGTTTCATCATATGCACAGGGTGTGTACCTGGTATGCCTGAGTCTGCCACTGATACAACTAATTGACATGTCTGTGTGTGTGTGTGTGTGTGTGTGTGTTGGTGAGGGAAAGCAGTACAAGATGGGGCAATGTTGATGCAGTGTGTGCATGTAAGCGGTAGCACGAGGTGTTATCACTTTGCATGTGTGTATGAATGCCAACCTCATGGCTGCCATATACAGGTGTTTGTGAACAGCCACAGACTGTACCTGCCAGGTCATACAGATCACTGTCTGTGGCCATGGACACGGTACCTGTGCCTGACAGGGGTGCTACGGACCGTATCAGGTACTAAGCCAGACTGGGTACTGTCATCAGAAGCAAGTGGTTGGTGACTGGAGACAGGTCCCTTTTGGGACTGTCCAGCGCCACGTGCACTTGGTCTCCTGGGGCGGTCTGATGACAGCACAGACCCAGCATTGCTGGGGCTGCTGCTGGCACTATGTGAGCGGCTGTGGGCCTGTTGTCATCCGCGACGGCTGCCAGCTGCTGCTGTTGCTGGCATACGGCCACGTTGATGCCTCAACCATCCACCATTGCCCTTTCTCATGGACATGTAGTTGTGGAACAGATCTAATGTGCCCCCCCAATGTCTGTCAATGACCTCGGTGAAGTTGCGGATGGCAGCCGCAACATCAAGCATACTGTCACTCATGGCTGTGCGACATGCTCTGAGCTCCCTCAGACCCTGTCTGGTGTACCGTTCCATACGTGACTGTGCCTGCATTATAGACCGAAACATAGCTGAGGTTGAAAGACCTCTGTGGGCACGTCTGACAGGGGTGGTATGCCCATGGATGCTCCCACGAGAACCCATGGACGTCTGCCTGTGTGGTACCATGTCAGGACCCTGGCCATGGCTGCTGTTTGGGGATGCATGTGCCACCGGTACCACATTACCCTAGTCAATGCCCACTGTATCCTGTCCATCTCCTAGGGACATTGGTGACAAAGGATGTATTTGCAGGATGACTGTGTGCATTGATGGGGTCGACAGCTGTGTAGTGTCAATTGGCTGACCATTGACGGACCCTGGCACACCTACCTGTGAAATTACACAGGTATCATCATTATCACTATCCACAGAGCTGATTCAGGTTCCCTGCTGCACGACACCAGAGCAGCACCAGAACCTGTGGGAGTAAGACAGGAAACACAGTTTACAATGTGTACACAATGTCACCACTGATGCACACATGCACACATGCACACATGGGCACATGCACACATGCACACATGGGCACATGCACACATGCACACATGCACACATGGGCACATGCACACATGCACAAATGGGCACATGCACACATGCACACATGGGCACATGCACACATGCACACATGCACACATGCACACACCTCAGTATATGAGATATCAACCCACAGACACAAACACACCTGCAATCACACACATAGCACTACTGCTTCAGCCTATTATTACTATTAATATACAAAGTATTGAAGGTAATGGTATTACACACTCACCAGCATGGATAGGCTGCCTTGCTGTTACACCAGAGGGACCTGCAGAAAAGAGACATTTATTGTCAGTGGGCACAACTGTGCCATTGATACTGTGGGCAAGATACAGTTCAGTAGTGCAACAGTTAGCTTCCACAGGTGTACTGCAGATATTGAGGATATCACTAATGCACAATAATTACCAAGATTACAGCTACAAAACGAGGACACACCTCACACATGCATAACCTAACAGTGTACAGAATGATCAACTATACACATGGCATGTTACCTGCATGCTCTGTGTCCTGCTGCTGTGTGGCTCCAGCCTCCATCATTACACATGTATGCTGCTGCTGTTGCTGCTGTGCTGGAGCCACAACACTTAAGAGTAGTCCCTCCAGTCTGGTGAGGGAGGATGTCTAGCCACCCCACCACCTGTGGCAAGTTGCTGCCTGTGGATATTCGACGCACGGTGATGGACATTTCTAATTAAATCACTGCAGTGATGACATACCTGCTCATATGTCCGGTTATGTGTGCCTATGTCATTTACCTGACTGACCAGGTCTTGCCACAGTGCAGCCCTCTCCTGCTGGTTCTGGCTGGTGCGGGAAAAGGGTACAGCAAAATCCTGCACCAGGCTCTGGTGTATCTCCTCCTCCTCTGCAGCAAAGTAGACAGGGTTCTGCTGGTGAACCATGGCCCTGAAAAGGAGAAGGAAAATATGTCAGCAATATCTGTCAGCAAACTATGGCACACATAATACACATAATACTCAACTGCAGTGATATAACTTAAGTACCATATATAGCATCTGTCTGTCTATTGGGGGATACACATGTAAATGACCAGATATCAGTGCTCATCCGACAACTGTGCAACAGTACCTGGCACACTCCATACGACAGACAAGTATACTGCAGCAGTCAACACACTGTTTCAGGTACAATACACAACCTCACACTGGGGGTTTGTATCAAGGTACTGTATGGGGAACATTATCAGCCCATGCACTGCACACAATGCACGTTACATATTTCTCTGGTAATGCACACTACTCTTACTTGCCATAACCCTACCTACACCACAGTGACATACAGGATGACACAGCACAACATATGGCAATGTAGTATGTGTTGATTGCAATACCTCACACACCTGTCTCTGGCCTCACACCAAGGACACACACTACCATGACAGACAGACAGTCATGGTGAGCAATCACACCAGTACACAACATGCACCCAGTCACTAGCACACTCATTCCACCTCACATATTCCATTTGCAATGCATTCATGGGTGTGCATTGTGTCTTTGGTAGGTAGTGTGCTTTTCGCCCTGGGCCTACAGCAGCATACTGTTATGCTATCCTGCCCCTTGTGACACATGTTATGATCGTACCTGCTCCTTACAAACAGTTACACAGGGTGACTCATATGGCATATTACCTATCTGCATAACATTCAGCAGGGGTATGTCTGACATCTACTCATGGGGAGCCTTGCTTCTTAATTCTGTGTGGTCTACTACAGGGTATGTCATCTCTGTGGGTAGGGTCCTGTACCTCCACCATGTGCTCTATACTGCAGTGACAAGGACGACAGACATAGGTAATTTGCGTTGTGGATGTTGGAGGTGTTACCATGATTGTTAGAAAACTGTCATGGGTGTGACCGAACTATGTATATCCAGCAGTGGTAACCTCTATGTAGGTAGTCAGTGTGTGCTCTGTGGTGTTTGAGTGCATTGACACAGTTACTTGCATATGTCTGTGTTCTTCTCCATATCTGTAGCTGTCATGGGAGGTACATTCCGTGTAGGACATTGTGGGGTGTGGAGGGGTACAGTGACCTACATGTCCATAGCTGACATACCATGTCCACTGACACATTCCATGTACAGGTATTACAGGACTAGTGTGCCACTGTGTATATCAATGTGGAGCCTATTGTACACTTGTTGCCCCTGTTCCTCCCTGACACATGCAGTGGTGGGCAGGCATGTACATATGTGGTGATTACTGGTGTCAGTGTTTTTGAATGGGGTATGGTACTCCAGTATCCACACTGGTGTTCACTCCATGCCTTTGACACTAGGCACCTGTTGCAAGACATCTGCACACATGTGCCTCACACAGTCTATATATAAATATATATATATATATATATATATATATATGTATATATATATATATATATATTGATATATTTATATCTGTTGATATATTAAATTGATATATTTATATTATATGTACATTGCACTACAACCTACATTGCTATGTGCACATAGCTACCGTCACATACATATGTATGTGGAGCCTTCAGCGACAGTTGCATTATATCCCCGGCCCTATGCACATCTTCATATACATAGATGCAGACCTATAACACATGTGGTGGGTTAACAGTATGTAGAGTATTATAGCAGTACTTGCAGCTGTTTGCGTAGGCCTGCAGTTACTTGGCCTGCTGTCAGCCTTTTGTTTTGTTTTTGTTTTTTTTTTTTTGTCTCTCTCTCTCTCTCTCTCTCTCTCTTTCTCTCCCTCTCTCTCTCTCGCTCTTTCTCTCTCTCTCTCTCTCTCTCTCTCTCTCTCTCTCTCTCTCTCTCTCTCTCTCTTTCTCTCTCTCTCTCTCGCTCTCTCTCTCTCTCTCTCTGGGAACCACCTTCAGCAGAGCTGTAAACACAGCATCAATGGGACCCAACGGTATTGCAGGTTGCATGCTACGTGAACTGCAAGAGGAGCTACACATGCACATCAAATGCTATTCAGCCGTAGCCTTACTACAGCATATGTACCTGGACACTGGCATGCAGCAACAGTAGTCCCACTCCACACAGGAGGCACCTCTACAGACCCTGGTAACTACCACCCCATAAGCTTAACCAGCCTTGTCTGCAGCGCTATGGAAAGGATCATTATGATACCCATACACAGAGACATTGGGGACTTAGACACATGATCCCACCCGGTTTGGCTTTGTAGAGGGCAGATCCTGCCTTATGAACCTGGTTGACCTTTTCAAATCAGTCACTAGAGCCATTGACGAGGGTACAGCGGTCCATACAGCGTACCTGGACTTGCCTACGGCTTTTGACACAATACCGCACTCTGACATCATAGACATGATCAACAGCTGAAATGTAAATCCATATGTCACATGATGGGTTGCAAACCGGCTAACAGATAGAAACCCTACAGTCAAACTCACTGGTGCCATGTCAGACTCAGAGCCAGTCACATGTGGTGTCCCACAGGGCTCTGTCCTGACCGCTCATGTTCAGCATATAATTCTCAGATGTGGAAGCAGACATGGGTGGGTAGTGGCTGACAATGTTCAAAGATGACTGCATACTAGGCACCATAGGTGATACACCAGCTGACACATACATCCTACTGACAGGCCTCACGGACACCAACAACTGGTGCCGGAGTCATGGCCTTACACTGCATGCCATGTAATGTATACTCATACCCTTTTGGACGGACAAGGTACCCACATATTATCACATAGACAGTAACCCACTGAGTACAGACAAAGTAATCAGAGACCTGGGGACACTGATCAATGCTGACCTCTCATTTGATACCCACGTTGCCAAAGTGGTTGGATAGACTTCCTACCTTGCCCACCTTATCATGAAGGGATTCCCATCCAGATCAAAAGGGGTCATTGTACCCCTATACTCCTCGCTTATCAGGCCCATGACTGTGTACTATGCCCCATTTGGTATGTACCTTACCTGGCACTTGCAACAGCTAGGGGGACCCCATAAGTACATCACCAGGAGGATCAAGGGTCTGCAACAACTGTCATATGCTGCCAGACTAACGTAACTCATGTTCTATTCCATAGCATACTGCTTACGTAGGGGTGATCTGTGCCTGATGTAGTAGGCCATGTCCAATCAGGTATTGATGGGCATGTTTCACCTCATACAATCCAAATCCATCATAACCACAACAGCTACGGATGTAAACCTCAGCACACATATGAATAGGACATACTGTAGGGACAGATCCATCACTAAGAGGCTTCCCATACTGTGGAACAGGATCCCAGTTCATGTTAGGCAGAGACCCTCACTGACACTCTTCATGTGCATTCTTGACAAGTGGATGGGAGATCATAGGTTTACAGCAGGGGTCATCTCTGTGTCACTACTAGACAGAGGCACAGTAAACTAATGCTGTTATGTAGGGGCGTCTTCACTGTGTCACTACTATACAGAGGCACAGGTTTCTAAATCTATTCTATACACTGTCTGCAGATAGCCTAGTACTAAACTATGACACTGTGAAACTATATATGTCTATGTATTTCTACATCCCTCTCTATCTATATATACACATATGCATATTATATATATATATATATATATATATATATATATATATATATATATATATATATATATATATATACTCCTTTTTAGTTCCACATATGTATACACACAGTAACGTACTGCTGAACATCCATTACTGTACAACCTACTTGTACATTGCACTACAACCTACATTGCTATGTGCACATAGCTACCGTCACATACATATGTATGTGGAGCCTTCAGCGACAGTTGCATTATGTCCCCGTCCCTATGCACATCTTCATATACATAGATACAGACCAATAACACATCTGGAGGGTTCACAGTATGTAGAGTATTATAGCAGTACTTTACATTACCTGTGTTTGTTGCAGCTGTTTGCGTAGGCTTGCAGTTACTTGGCCTGCTGTCAGCCTCTTTGTTTTGTTGTTACAGGTTTTTTTTTTTCTTTCTCTTTCTTTCTTTCTTTCTTTCTTTCTTTCTTTCTTTCTTTCTTTCTTTCTTTCTTTCTTTCTTTCTCTCTCTCTCTCTCTCTCTCTCTCTCTACCTCCAGCAGGTGCAATGAAAGTATTGCATGTGTGTACTGGGAGTACAGGATGCTTTTGTAGGTATCTGCACATGTCCATGTGACGGCCTCTGCACCAATTGTTAGCCAGCATTTACTAATTGCATGCAGCCTGTTGTGTAATGATTGCAGGTCTCACTGTGATTACAGGACTGTGATATAAAAAGATCTGTTAGGTAGGCGTAGCCCTTTCAGATTATCAGGGTGGGGACCATGCTGGTTTGCTGTGGACACTGTTCTGTGAGTGTAAGGGTTGGTATGTCTCTCATATTTCAGGCTGTGTTGTAGACACTGCAATGCATGTTGTTCTGTAAGCTGAGTATTCCTTCCTCCAGTGTCCTCTTCTCCGTGTGTATGTAAACTGACACCTACGACTAGTACTACCGTGTATATTTATTTATTTATTTATTTTGTTTTACATTTGTTGACCAGGCTAGTCCAGCTGGATACATGTCCATTTTCAGCAGAGGCCCGGGGAGAAAAGCTCCACAATAAAGAAAACACATACATTTACATACAGAATAAATTCACATTAACATAATAATGAAATGAAAAAGAAAAACAGCAAAATTTTCATACTGATAAATTAACATTCATATGTTGTGTAAGTAACCTTGACATAGTTACATTTGAGAAACAGTGAGGTTAAGATTTTAAGCTCTGAGGGAAGGAAGAGACTGAGGTGATATGAGAGATTTAGGATTAGTCTGGTTTAGGACACGGGCATAACCAATGTGACTTAAAGAATTCTTTAAGATTGTTTTTGAATTGATTAAGCGAGGTAATGAGTCTAAGGTTATTAGGAAGGGAATTCCATAGCTTTCCAATGGAATTTGCATAAAGAGCATCACCACCCGAATTATTAGATTTAGTGGTTAGTACCTGGACACTATTTGAGGATCGAAGGCAGTTTAGATTGGAGTAGGGGGTCAGAAGTTTATTCAGTGAGGGGTTTTATCCGGTTGCTTAATTATTTTGAATGCTTCAGAGAGTTGGTTAAGTTTGAGAAGATTGGGCAGTTCTAACCAGTCGAGTTTCTTAATGTTAAGGCAGTGGTGAGTACGAAACGGTGCTCCTATTACAAATTTGGCAATATGGTTATAGGCAACCGAGAGTTTATTAACCTCTCTGTTATTGAGGAAAGAAAGTACCGGGGAGGCATATAGTAGTGTGGAGAGGAGGTGAGTGCGAGCAATGGTTAGTTTGGCATGAGGAGTTAGAAAGTTCTTAATTCTGTACATAGAGCCGAGTTTCTTATTTACAGTCTTAATGGTTTGGCTGATATGCATATCAAATTTGAGCTTGTGGTCAATAGTAACACCTAATAGTTTGGTATTGGAGACAGGCTCAATGATGGTGCCATTGATGGATTCAACGTGGAAGGTCAGATTATTAGCAAGTGGAGGTTTTTGTCCTAGAGGAGTAGCTAAAGTGGGGAAAAATAGCAGTAACTTAGTTTTGTTGGCTTTAGGATGAGTTTCCTTTCTGAGAACCATTTTTCAACTGTAGCAAAACAGTGTTGGGTGACTACTTGGAGATCAGGGAGAAAAACTTCGGAGAAGATCAGGGTGGAGTCATCTGCATATTGAATGCAGGTGGCTTTGGGGATGACTAAGTGAAGATCATTTATGAATACGGAGAAAAGAAGGGGACCAAGTATAGAGCCCTGGGGAACTCCAATGGTGTTAGGGAGCAGGTGAGATAGCCTGTTTTGCCACTGGACAGCTTGTTGCCTACCAGAGAGGTAAGCATTAAACCATCTTAGGGCTGGGTTGTCAAGATGAAGGGTTTCAAGGGTGTGGAGGAGTAGCTGGTGATTGACCATGTCAAAGGCTTTCGATAGGTCAAGAAAGAGAGCAGAGGAGATTAATTTGTTATTACGGTTGCTATTGACTGAGTCGACAAAGGAAAGGAGGGCAGTGGTTGTACTATGATGGGGTCGAAAACCATGTTGAGGTTTAGACAATAGATTGTTAAGGGTGAGATAGTGTAGAAGTTGTTTGTGAACACACCGTTCCATAATTTTTGCTATTGGAGACAATATTGCTATAGGTCTATAGTTAGATGTTTCCATGGAGGAGCCTCCTTTGTGAAGTGGGATGATGTATGATATTTTCCAGATGGAGGGGATGGTAGCCTCAGTTATAGTTTTGTTTATCAAGATTGATATGGAAAGCTGATTTAAGTATATTTCCTGCATTTTAATGTGGTTTTATAATTTGTACTGATTCCTCAGATCTAGCTCTGTTGAAACTGTCTTCCCCACCCCCCCTCCCTGTTCTTGGTTGTAGTTTAAATTTGGTGGCTTTTGCAGTGCCCGCCCCACTGTAGATTTGATCTAGGACACTCCTCCAGTCCCATCTCTTTCCTCATTCTATCTAATAAACCCTTTCTGCACTTGCTTTTAGTCCTTTTTAATTTAATTACATTTTTTTCATACTGTGTGTGGACTAATATTGCTACATACTCAAGTGTGCCAGCTTGCACTGCATGTGAATTTTTATAGCATTTACTGTCTGTTTTTTTCCTTGTCTCTGTAAAAAAAAAAAAAAAAAATCTCTTGTTTTCCTGCCTTACTGAACTAGAGTAGTCCAGTTTCAGAGTTGCTGATCCCTGGGCTTTGTTTTTAGTTCCTGTTACTGATCCATTGCCTTATTAGGAAGGAGGGAAGTTTCTTTGCTTACCAGTGGGAGTGGGAAGCACTGAGCAGCCTTTTTGTCCGATTTGGTGAAGTTTCAGCCAGAAACTAGTAGTCCATTGGTTGTTTTGGGCCAATTCCTAGCTCCTTTCAGCCCCCTGCTATAAAACACGCTAAACATGCGTTTTCCAGCTTGTACCAACTCAGCACAGATCCTCGTGGTGGCCTGCAGAGTGATCCAAGCAGCAGAGAGCTAAAAGAGTGACTTTCTACCAGATATAAGTATTTTTTGTGGCTTTCCCACTGTTATTAAGCTAGCGACTGCATTTCGCCTGTTTTACTGCTACTTTAAGTGATTTCTGCATTTTACACTGTTTATTGCACTTTAAGTTACTAATTGTTGCAAATTGTTTCTGTAGGCTACACACTAAAGTGCGCTAGCCGATTTACAGCATTTATAGCATTTACTGTCTGTCTTTTTCCTTGTCTCTGTAAAAACAAAAAAAAAAAAATCTCTTGTTTTCCCACCTTACTGAACTAGAGTAGTCCAGTTTCAGAGTTGCTGATCCCTGGGCTTTGTTTTTAGTTCCTGTTACTGATCCATTGCCTTATTAGGAAGGAGGGAAGTTTCTTTGCTTACCAGTGGGAGTGGGAAGCACTGAGCAGCCTTTTTGTCCGAATTGGTGAAGTTTCAGCCAGAAACTAGTAGTCCATTGGTCGTTTTGGGCCAATTCCTAGCTCCTTTCAGCCCCTGCTATAAAACAGCTAAACGCGTTTTCCAGCTTGTACCAACTCAGCACAGATCCTCGTGGTGGCCTGCAGAGTGATCCAAGCAGCAGAGAGCTAAAGAGTGACTTTCTACCAGATATAAGTATTTTTGTGGCTTTCCACTGTTATTAAGCTAGCGACTGCATTTCGCCTGTTTTACTGCTACTTTAAGTGATTTCTGCATTTTACACTGTTTATTGCACTTTAAGTTACTAATTGTTGCAAATTGTTTCTGTAGGCTACACACTAAAGTCGCTAGCCGATTTACAGCATTTATAGCATTTACTGTCTGATTTTTACCTTGTCTCTGTATAACAAAAAAAAAAAAAAAATCTCTTGTTTTCCCGCCTTACTGAACTAGAGTAGTCCAGTTTCAGAGTTGCTGATCCCTGAGCTTTGTTTTTAGTTCCTGTTACTGATCCATTGCCTTATTAGGAAGGAGGGAAGTTTCTTTGCTTACCAGTGGGAGTGGGAAGCACTGAGCAGCCTTTTTGTCCGATTTGGTGAAGTTTCAGCCAGAAACTAGTAGTCCATTGGTCGTTTTGAGCCAATTCCTAGCTCCTTTCAGCCCCCTGCTATAAAACACACTAAACGCGCATTTTCCAGCTTGTACCAACTCAGCACAGATCCTCGTGGTGGCCTGCAGGGTGATCCAAGCAGCAGAGAGCTAAAAGAGTGACTTTCTACCAGATATAAGTATGTTTTGTGGCTTTCCCACTGTTATTAAGCTAGCGACTGCATTTCGCCTGTTTTACTGCTACTTTAAGTGATTTCTGCATTTTACACTGTTTATTGCACTTTAAGTTACTAATTGTTGCAAATTGTTTCTGTAGGCTACACACTAAAGTGCGCTAGCCGATTTACAGCATTTATAGCATTTACTGTCTGTTTTTTTCCTTGTCTCTGTAATAAAACAAAAAAAATCTCTTGTTTTCCCACCTTACTGAACTAGAGTAGTCCAGTTTCAGAGTTGCTGATCCCTGGGCTTTGTTTTTAGTTCCTGTTACTGATCCATTGCCTTATTAGGAAGGAGGGAAGTTTCTTTGCTTACCATTGGGAGTGGGAAGCACTGAGTGGCCTTTTTGTCCGATTTGGTGAAGTTTCAGCCAAAAACTAGTAGTCCATTGGTCGCTTTGGGCCAATTCCTAGCTCCCTTCAGCCCCCTGCTATAAAACATGCTAAACGCGCGTTAGCGAGATTTAGCACGGAGTTGCCACTGTTGCACACAAGAGCAGCGGCGGTTAAACAAGGTTAAACTATTCGGGCCATCTAAATTCCACACTTCAAATTTTCCCTTAGAACTACCTTCCTCGAGCTGTACTGCTGATCTAACCAGCATATCCTATAACTGAAAAGTTCATCTCTACTTGATTCCCAAGTAGACTATTCTCCATCTGTAAAGCCTAGCACTTACTCCTACAGTACTTGCACCTTGATGAAGCACTCTTATTATAGATAGTACCCCACCAGCCTAAAACCCACTTCCTTTGAAAGTCTCTTTATCTACTACTTCTAGTATGTCGAGGGATCAGTTGCTAGTGTCCTCTCCAGCTCAACTGGTGAACCTGGGAATATTGAGGCAATGTTACAATTGCCTCATGTACACAGACAATCCTCTCCTTCTCCCACAAAACACAAATACATGCGAGAGATGCAACTATACGGCCAAACTGGAGGCTGAGCTTTCTCAACATAGGGCTGGCAAGACCAGACAGGAGGAGAAGGTAACCAAACACAATACATACCCAGTCACACATGGTACCATCACAACTTCAAATCATACATATACTCACACAAAGACATACTCGGAGGCTCTGATCAAAAATTTACCAAAACAGCAGAGGCCACCAAAGCAGACACCCAAACAACTACCACCTCACGACCCAACACATGCAACACATAGACCACACAGTCAGAGTGTCAAACAGTCACAGCCCTTAAGGCCAAACAAAATGCCAGACACACTTGTCATTGGTGATTCCATAGTCAGACACACTGGCGTCCCGCTCACCAGACTGAGTAAGGAGAAGGTCACAGTAAGCTGCCTGTCGGGCGCTAGAATCCGCCACATAGCAAGCACTCAGGTCTCTCAACAGCAGGTACAAGTACAACTCAGTCATTGTCCACGCTGGTGTCAGCGACCTGAGATGTACCTCCTTGGACTACATGAAAGGGACATCGAGGAGCTCTCTGATTATGTAACCCAGGCAGGTATGACCCTGACCTTGAGCAGTATCCTACCTTCACCTAGAATGATGCCACAATACAGTGATAAGATGATCAGCTTTAATAATTGGCTTAAATTCTGGTGTCATTCAAAGGATCCAATGTCTGTCTGCCTGGGATGACATGCTGGACAAGCCACGCTGCTTTGCAAGGGACGGCTTGCACCTGTCACCCCTGGGCTTCCGGATATTGGCAAAGGCTCTTGCCACCCCCATAGTGCCTTTTTTAGGCAAGGCTCAAATTCTAAACCTACCACCCTAGAACACCAAAAAGGAAAAAAACTAAGGGTAATGCTGCTCAATGCCAGAAGTCTCAACCTCAAGATGCACGCACTCGAGGCCCTTCTCAATATGGAGAACATCGATGTCTGTGCTGTGACAGAAACCTGGTTCAAGGCTCCTGAGAGCACACAAGCACTAACAGGTTTCACCTCATATCATGCGTTCCGGCCCCAAAATCCGGACAACATCAAGAAAGGAGGGGGGGTGTCCATATTCATAAAGGACACCCACACCTCAAGGTTGGTGGCAACGCACAATGCATCGGAGACCATCCAGGTGCAATTAACCATAGGCAAGACTGCTCTGCAATTTGTAGCATGTTACAGGCCACCCTCTCAAACTCAGGAACCTCACATGGCCTTCCTGAAAACATTGGAGGGGATAAATGTATCTCCAAACACCATCATACTAGGTGACTTCAACTACCCTAATATAGACTGGGAACACTACTCAAGCCCGAAAACCCTAACCCAAAGATTCCTGGAGTTCATAAACTCAAATGCCATGGAACAACTAGTCACCATCCCCACAAGAGGAGAAAACATACTTGATCTCATCATCACGAACATGGGATCAAAATGTTCAACACCGGAAGTATACCCCTCACTGGTGAGATCAGATCATAAACTAATCTCACTGGAGGTCCTCATCCCGCCCCCACCTGAAAGAGAAAAGACCACAGTGAGAAACTTCTCAAAAGCCGATTTCACACTTCTAAAAACTAGTGTGGTCTCCTTTAAGGCCCTGAGCCAGTGGTAAACATTACTCAAACCGCTGAATCACTTACAAATGCCTTCTACCAGCACCTACAGGACTGCATGGATCAGGCAATCCCAAACAAAACTAAGACTCTCTGTACCAAAGGCAAGCGTCCAGTCTGGTGGACCCCAGCCATAAACAAGCTCTACAACAAAAGGAGGAAGCTACTACAAGATAGAGCAAAATCCTTGAAAGGTAAGACACCTTTGATCATTATAAGTAAAAAGCTAAGAGCTCTCATAAAATCATCCAAGGCAAATTTTGAGAGAAAAATCGCCAAGGACTCTAAAGACAATCATAAGGCCTTCTTTAGCTATGTTAGAAACCTAGGAGGAAACTCCCAGATATGCTCAGAATTAGTTCAAAATGATGTGAAAATTACTGAACCTACACACATTGCCAACATACTGGCTGACAGGTTCAGTGCAAACTCCCCCCACCCTCCCCCCCCAAAGGAGAGATATCTATTCCAGAGGATTGTAGCCCCCCAAACATCTCCAACACCCAGGTGAGAACTGCCCTCACTAAGGCAAAAACACAGCATCCATGGGACCGGATGGTGTCCCCGGCTGTGTGCTTCATGAACTCAACGAGGAATTAAACCCACAGTTAGGACAGCTGTTTAATCTTAGCCTCACCTCAGGATACGTGCCAAGGAGTGGCGCATGGCGACTGTGGTCCCACTTCATAAGGCGGTGCCTCCACAGACCCTGGAAATTACCGCCCCATTAGCTTGACAAGCCTTATCTGCAAAGCCATGGAGAGGATCATAATGGAACTCATAAATAAAGACATAGGGAACTTGCAGACTTTGGATCCAACCTAGTTTGGCTTTGTCAAAGGCAGATCCTGCCTCTTAAACTTGGTTGACTTTTTCGAGACAGTCACCAAGGCCATTGATGAGGAAAAGGCAGTCCATACAGCCTACCTCGTCCTGGCAAAGGCCTTCGCCACAATACCCCACTCAGGTATCATCGAAAAACTCATCAGCTTGAATGTAAACCCATACATCACAAGATGGGTTGCAAACTGGCTAAGTGACAGAACCCACAGGGTCAGAGTTGCTGGAGCCATGTCAGACTCAAAGCCTGTCACAAGTGGTGTCCCACAGGGCTCAGTCCTGGGTCCACTCTTGTTCGGCATCTACTTTTCTGAAGTACAAGCAAACACAGGAGGGTTATGGCTGACAAAGTTTGCAGATGACTGCAAACTGGGCGCCATAGTCGAAAACACATCTGACACAGATATCCTCCAGAAGGGCCTCACAGAAATGGATAACTGGTGCCAGAGCCATGGCCTGAAGTTAAACGCCAAAAAATGCATAGTCATACCCTTCGGGAAAAACAAGGTTACCCCTAGCTACCATATAGGTGGCAATCCACTGAGCACAGAAAAAGTCATCAGGGATCTGGGGACCCAGGTTGACAGTAGCCTTTCGTTTGACACTCATGTTGCTAAAGTAGTTAGGAAAACCTTCTATGTCACCCACCTGATCATGAAGGGATTCACATCTAGATCAAGGGAGATCATCGTCCGCCTGTACTCATCACTCATTAGACCTATGATTGAGTACAATGCCCCGTTCGGAATGTATCTGACCAGACACCTGCTGCAGCTTGAAAGGCTCCAAAAGTTCCTCACCAAAAGGATAAAGGGTCTCAAAAATATGTCTTATGCTGCCCGACTGAAAGAACGCCAGCTCTATTCAGTCTTATACCGCTTGCTCAGTGGTGACCTGTGCCTGACATATAAGGCCATGTCAAACCCAGATTTGATGAATATGCTTCACCTCAAAAAATCTAGATCCCTCAGAACCACAAGGGTGGGAGACTTAAACCTTGACACGGTTATAAATAGAACGTGCTGGAGGGACAGATTCATCACCCAGAGACTCCCTATGCTGTGGAACAAAATCCCGGTACATGTGAGGCAGAGCACCTCGCTGGCCTTGTTCAAGAGGAATCTTGACCAATGGATGGGAGATCACAGATATACCCCAGGGATTACTTCAGTGTCACTGCTTGACAGAGGCACAGCAAAATGATAGGCATAGTTTTTATTCAAACTAAAGGGGTGGCGAAAGCCACATAACTATGGGCTAGGCTTATAAATGCCCTTGGGCAGATAGCCTAGTATGAACCTATGAACCTATGAACCTATGATGCTATTTGTAGGTATTCCGCTGGGAGACGATCAGCCGCTAGGGTGGATGGTTTACGTTTTTTCAATAGGGTACGAATGTAGGAGGTAGATGCTGGTTTTAAGTTAAAGGAGGGTAGAGCTGAGCCATTAGGATGAGTTAAGGAGGAGGAAGAAGTAGTTAGCTGACTGGCTAGGGATTGGATGGTCTCGATGAAAAAAGAGTTAAAAGTATTGGCGACTTCTTCCGGATCTTTCCCAATAAGTTTCTCAGGGGTAGGGGTAGTAGATTTCCCAGAATGGAGGAGGTTGTTAAATCCAGCCCAGAACTTCTTTGGATTATTCTAGTGTTTATCTTGGAGGTGACAGAAATACTGTTTTTTATCTTGAGTAGTGGCTGTTTTTGTAGAGTTTCTAAGTTGCTGAAATTTGATACGATCTTGGGGAGCATTAGTAGCTCTCCATTTGTCCCAGGCCTGGCCTCTAAGTTTAATTTTTGTTTTGGTTTCTCTAGTTAGCCAAGGTGCTATCCGTTCCTTGGATCTGATTAGTCGGTTTGGTGCATGAGAGTCAAGTATGTTTAGGAATGTGTCATTAAAGTATGTCGCGCTCTCATCTAGGGGTAGAGTTTTTAAGATGGACCAGTTACAGGATTTAAGTTCTGCTAGGAATTGTTCTGGGACAAATTTCTTCTTGTTTCTAACATGCCTATATAGGTGAAGGTTTGTACATATAAATGTATGCTTTATAATATAAGTGATAAGGTGGTTGCTGAGGTCATTGGGTGTGTGTGCTTTCCTGTGGGGATTGTGGTGTAACTGGCATATAGCAGTGGCTCTTGCAATCTGTTGCTATGGCTTCAAAATTTGGCCTTTACATTCACTCATTGTATGCCTGCTAGGTGTCTTTGCTGTAATGTGTTGCTATGGCTTTCCTATTTTCCATTTACATTCACAGCTTGTAATGCTTGCTAAATCTGTTTGGGCAGCAATTCCCTATGTGTTTGTTGTGGTAGGGTGTTACTGCATGCAGTGTGGTCTGGCCATGGTGTGGGCCTTGACACTTACAGGGGTATTTGATCATGCTGCTGGGAAGGCCTCAGATACTCCCCGGTGCATCTTTTATCAGCCTCATGGAATGGTACATAGCAATGGGTTACTCCAATGATATATTCTGATATTCTGCAGTTGTGACTGTGGGTTATTTCAAGCATATGTATTAGTACACCATTTGTGATGTGCAGGTGGTGCATACCTACAGTCAGTCATAGTTACCATTGCATGTGTAGTTACACCTTTCTGTCTACTGTTAGTACATTTGACAGGGTGTCAGTGGGGCACAGTTGACATTTGTTTTCACATCAGGGACATCCCTGTAACTCAGTCACAGTTGCTATGTCTGATCTCTTAACTATTCAACTATGGCAGTGTTTATCCTGCTCTGAGTATGTGTGTGGCTTGCCAAATGCTACTGTGACATTATTACCTAGTAGCTACCAACTAGCATGACTGTTTCTCAGCACACAGTACTATTTTACAAATCCACTAGATTTGACAGTAAATATACATGACATGCTTTGTGTACTAGACTTGCTATATTCCCTTTATATTAATTCCTACCATTTCATGATATATTTCTTTCAGCACAATGTTCTTGTATAGCAGTCATGGCTTAGTGGTAAGTTATGCAGACTAGTGTTTCCAAGGTCCTGGGTTTGAGACTGATGGAGGTATTTTATTTTGCTGCTGAGAAAACTACAGGCCTTGTCATTCAGAGTGACTAAGGCACTTCTAAGCAGTTGTAAGCGGGTTAGTGCTGGTTTGCACGGAGCTCACGCATGCGCACTGTCACTTAGCTTCACACATGCTTAGCTAAGCGCACAGAAGCGCACTCCCACTTACTACTGCTTAAAAGTGCTTACTCTCGCACACACCCGCGCTATTTTCTTTTAAAGAAAAGAAAATGGGGAGATAGGAAAGTGGTGAAAAAGGGGGTACAAAGAGGGTAGGACAGTAGGAAAACAACCTCGGGTTTTGCAGGAGGGATATAGGAAAGGCCCATAGCTGCCCATTTCTTTGCCAGCAACAGCTGTGCATATGTTTGTAATTTGGTGTGAAATTTGAAACCTTCCACCCCTGAGAGAGGTGTGAGAACAACAATGATATTTGTTGTACAGCCAGTTGTAATTGCCAGTTTACATGTCCAGCAGACATGTGTGCAAAATGGGCAGCTATGTATGGGGCATAATTTTTTTGTGGGTCCAGAGTGCCCTTTTTTTTTTTTCAGGTGAAAGTGGTATGTCAGGTACGGGAAGTCGGTATAGCTGGGGAGGTAGGTAGGGAAGGTTAACAGACAAGACAAACAAGACGCATACAGGGGTGGTGTATGACACATGTGGGGGGGGGTTACACAACTGACGGGGACGGATGTTTGGATATCTCGAGCCCATGAGCCCACAGATGGCAACAGTGGAACTAAGATCCCCACCCATGGGCAGTTGCCACTGTGCCTTCACTGCCCAGGACGGGGCTGTGCTGGGGGCTGTGTAGGACGGGCAGCAGGCACACCCGTGAGTTGTGCCACCCATGCCTCAAGCTGGCATAGGGGCCCAAGCACAGTGTGTCGGATTTCCCTACGCACCACAATCCGGACACTATGAAGGGTGAGTGGATGTTCTCCTCCGGCCACACTTGCAGAGGGGGGACGAGCCCCATCCCCTGCAGCGCTTCCACCTGCAGGTGGCACAAGGCCACCGGAGGAGGGTCCGGCCTGGGCACTACTGCCAGGTGCACTCGCCAGCTGAGGTGGCAGAGGTGGGTCCGCTGGAACCCGCCTTTCCTGTCGTCCTATGTTTTGCATTATGTTATGACAGTTTGGGTTAGTAACATACAATACCATTCACAATTAGTTGTAACAGCATGCATTAGTATTTCCATTAACCAAACACCCATAAATTCAAGCCATTGAACAGCAAGCATAACACATGCATAATTTGAACAGCAATACACAATCCAACAACATGCAGTGTTGATTGATGGCAACAGGCCATCAGGTTTGGATGTATGAACAGGGCACATGCATCAATGTACATGCAAATATGTATGAACCAACAGGACAAATCTCCAGGGGTGTTAATTGTGAATGCACATACCCATTTCACGTGGAATGGATTATTTGCGGTTATAGGGTAAGCTGAAGAAATATTTCATTAACAACTTCAAATACCTATACATATGCTGTACATTTCTACTAGCTGCAGATATATACACACTACAGGTCTGACTACAGTTTCCTATGTGATAACTAATTCAGGTTGGTGATAGGAATGTTACTGCTACATCAATATACATTTCATATTTATTCATACACATTCATATCTGGCTCTGTTCAGCTACATCATCCTGCTACATTTCCTTTATATGGCTATAGAAAACTGTGGATGTTTGGTATTTCATACAACCATACTATCTGCATATCGCAAACTGAGAGCAACATATCCAGATTTTGGGACACACATTCCAGCTTCAGTACTTTTTTCAACACATTTCTGTTTGGTTCTGCCTGTCACATTCATTTCATTCTGTACTGACTGCAGTATACTTTATTCGAGAGTTATTACTACTTTATTGGTGGATTCATACCTCTTTCTCACACACTCTCACTTGTTTTATTTTTACAATTCAGGATGGTACTTAATTCTAGGCTTTATTGACGTTTTACTTTTAGTTATAACAATCCTTTACAACAGTCTCACTTGTGTCATGTTTCAGAATTTAAACAGGGATATATTTCACACATGCGTTTTACTCAGCTTCTGTAGCTGTACTTTTCAGCCTGCTGCAGGTTATGTACTATTATATTACAGGTGGGACATCTTTATTTCAGACTTGTTTCATTTTTATTTTTGGATTACAGGCTGCATCACACTTTTGTAATCAAGCAATACTTGCAAACTCTCTTACACTGTTACTTGCACATTTTATTAATAAGTGACTACACTGCACTCTTTTGCAAACTGTCATACTTATATATTTTTTTACAGTTACAGGGAGAGAATTACTGACCTGCCTGGTGGCGCAACCACACCAGCCTATCGGCATAGGCTCGACGGTTCATGGAACGGACACCTGCAGCTGTAATATAAATGAAGTAATATTGGAATACACATCTCCATAATATCAGCTAGGTTAATTTCTTACATAAGTAATTACATGTAACTTACTCAGTAGTGGGGCATTATGCATTTGCCAGGCCTCCTGGATCCAACGGTTCAGTTGGTCCTGCTTCCGTCTCTTCAGGTCTGCATGGTGGTGATGGACCTGTTCACCAGTACTTGGTATTCCTGTGGCACTGGTGAGATCATGTGCCATCCGGTCCCAAGCCTCAGCCCTATATGCTCCCCACAGGACCTGGCCCTGCATGAGTTGGGCCTCATGATCATGGACGAGGAGCCAAATCATATATTTGGACTCCTCAATGACCCACCTCTGTGCTCGGAAGCAACTACTCTCTCCTACACCTGCCATCCTGGCTGCAATTCGGTTCCACAATCGGTTATGCTGTGTATTCCCGCCTATGGGGCTTATATATGCCGTTTTTCCCGCACTTGTCTGTGATTGGCCATTTTGGAATTGTATCAGCTTCACAAAACCTGCTTTGTCATGCTTCTCTTGCTATTAATTCCTATATATATGCTATTACTGCATTTCTAAGTGCAACTGCCATGGCTTACTGGTTCAGTACTTTGACTATGGTGCATGGTATCCTGGGTTCCAGCCTGGCCATTGCTTTTTATATTTTATGACTGTCTACACAGGCTAGGAGGTGTGTCTGTGTAAAGGCAGTTTTGATACAGCTTGCTCAACGTTGCCCGTCGGTTAGCTTGTTGGCGCGGTGCGCAGCTCCACGCAAACGGGTTACGCTGGTTTATGCGTTGTTTGGCTGTCAGCACACATATTATGCTCAGCTCAGCTACGGGCACACAGTTTCAGCGTTTTAAAATGCTGCTCAACCCCGGGCACTCATTTTACACCTGTTAAACGACTGCTCACCTACTGGCACTCATTTTAATCCTGTTAAAACACTGCTCACCTACGGGCACTCATTTTAAACCTGTTAAAACACTGCTCACCTACAGGCAGATATCCTCAACTTGTCAGACTGTAGCTCAGCTATAGGCACATCTGACAATTTTTTTTTTTTATTATCTCACATTTCTTCAAAATACATGGCCCATTTCATTACATTTTACATAAAATATAATTTTATATATGTACATATATGTCAGGGAATTGTTTCATGCTTATTTCACTAAAAATAAAAATTGATGTTGTGGGGGCTCGGACCATGACTGCCTCCTCTTCAGCCAACATCTCTACCGCTACGCTATTGCTTCTTAGCTTACTTTGCATACTTAGTTCTTATATGCTTTTACACTGACTGCTAACTGTGGCTAAGTGCCGGGCACGCCCGTGCAAACGAGTGCACTCACGGGCAAACATCTTTACAACTTATAAAAAAATATATAAGATGTTCATTTATACATTTTATGTTCATAGTCTGTGGGGGCATGTGATGTGTTGTGTTGTGTTTATTCACATTTACACGGACTCTGTCGTGGGGGTTTACTTTCGGGACTTTTACTCTTCTGGGGGCATGTCCGTTTGCAGGGCTCACCCTATGGACACGCCCCTTACTGTCTTACAAAGACACTGTTAGCCTTAGGTGTGATTCAGCATGCCCTCATGCATATGCATGGCATGCTGACATCACATCATTTAACTGCAGCCTCCGTGTAAGCCTTGTTACTCTTACACGGAGGCTTCGTGAATCCTGCCCAATATTTTCAGCTTTTAAGAACAGTTAGTATAATAAAGTTTATCCCTTTCCTTTCTTATTTCCTCTAAGCGTTATATTTTTGAATTTTCTTTTCCTTTCTTTAACTGTTTTTCTTATTTAATTCTTTTTATTTCTTACTGTGCACCAGTCGGCTTCTTCCTCACTAGTTTCCTCTGTTTCTTTTTCCTTATTACTTTCTCTAAATTCATGTCTAACTTCTTTATCAGTCACCTATGTTTGTACATTTTCTTGTATAACACATTCTTCTATCTCTCTCTCCTGTATAACTTCATTTTCATATTACCAGGGTGTTCAAGTCCCCACAATGGAAGATGAAATGACATCAATTTCTTATGTGGATGTGAATAACTTGTGATGCATCTCCTTCAGATATGTAAAGATGGACATGATGGAACTCTGTAAGTATATCGCTAAAGCTGAAAGGAAGCTAGACTTGAATAACATCTCACTGTTGCTGAGAATGACATTAAACTATAAACAAAGCATAACTGATATATTAATTGATTACTGGTGTCATTCTGAGGTAACATAATGTATGTAAACCTTGGGCGAGATAAAAGACAGTCCAGCATGATTTACAAGGGATGGCTTGCAGCTTTCACTCCAGAGTTTTCACATGCTGGCTAAGACATCTATATCTTTTTTTGTCATTGTCAAATTACACAGGATAGCAAACTAGTAAATATAAAATCAAATCTGGCAAATATCCATGTACTGCCACTCAATCTTGAGAGTCTAAATGCTGAGAGTCTAAATAAGAAAATGCCCTATTCTGAGACCTTCCTGCCTGTAGAAAATGTGGTGTTTGTCAGAATAGGTAAAGCACGTTTCTAGTGCAGTGTCGTTATTCTCATTACCTGATTTTACTGCCTGCCATTCATTTAGGTCTCTAAGTGTCATAACGCTGGTGCTGGACTGGCTGTCTTTATCTAAACAGCTTTCACTTCTAGAGTAAATGACCGAGGCATAGACTTTGACTGCTTCATATCCCACCATCTGCAAACAGTACCTCACATCAAACCCTGATCAATGGCAGAACCCTTGATATGACACCTGCAAAAATGAAGCAAATCTTAATGAACTGGATTCCCTCTTCATTGATCAAAGCAACATCATTCTAAGGGGCTTTAACTACCTCTGCTTAAACCGGCATAACTACTCTTCTGAAAATAAATATGTCCAGTGCATCCACGACTTTGTCAATACAGATTCCCTTGATTAAATGGTAACCCCCCACTAGATGCACCAACATATTCACAAACATGTTACCATGTCCCCACCCATAGCATTATTCTCCATATGGTTCTACTTCAGGTCAGTATCTGACCCAACCATCTTTAGAGACTTCTTCAAGGGCAGTTTTCTTGTATTCACGTATGATGAGAGATTGTTCAACAGTCCTTTCTTGCTCATTGACTCCAGAACACAAACCACCATATATTCCAAGAGTTTTCACTCCCAACTCAACTCCTGCATACAAGCTCATGTCCATAACTGCCAATTATATAATGCCACATTTAAAAACTAATCTTTCTGGTAGAACTCAGCCACGGAGATCTCTACAATAACTGTAAAATGCTCACAGATTCTCAGTGTGCTAAAATTAACCTAAAAAGAGTAAAGAATAAAATGAGGAATATGATCGAATCCTAATTATGATCTAAAATGAGACAAAAAACATTGTGCCTCTTCATGAAAAGTAAAATTTCAAAACCAGCAGTACTGAGGCAGTAACAGAAAAAATGATAAAATACCCAACTCTTAACATTTATTAACACAAAAGTAAAAATTGCTTTGTCAGTGAAGCACAATCATAAGGTGTTCTTTAATAATGTAAAGGACATTAGTTATAATGCCAGACATTGAACCAGTCTTATCTCTAATGGCATCATCCACTCAAACTTTAAGAATATAGCTAACATCTTTGCAGATAAATTCAGCTCCAACTGCTCCTCTCCATCAGCTCTAAATTTTTCAGTACAAAGCATCCAGTCCATAACCCATAAACACTTCTGAACAGATTCCATGTCCAAGAAGCATCAGCTCTATGGGATCAGATAACATAATGGGATATCCCCTGGTCAGTATGAAACACCCAAATCACCTATCTTTCTTAACTATTCAACCACTGCCTCTCTACTGGAAACACGCCAGAAGCCTGGAGAATAGCTGTAGCAGTCCTTCCTCACAAGGAAATCCAATCATGACAGCTATAGAACTTTCAGCCTCAAAAGTGATAGACATGGACCTCATAAACAGTGTCATAGTGAACATACAGTTCTGTAGACCCAAACCAATGTGGGTTTTGTGAAGGATAGAGCCTGGATATTAAATGTCCTTGACTTCCTTGAAAAAGTCACATAAGTACTAGATAATGGTCATGCCATGCATATAACTTATCTTGATTTAGCTAAGGCTCTTCACTGTAAATGCTATGCTGGCTTCTTTGACAATGGGACAAACTGAATAGAATTCTCATTATAATACAAGAGATTGCCAGCTGGCTCATATAGAACCTATTCTATTAGAGTGGGTGGTACATTATCCTCCACAACACTTGTCACCAGTGGAATACCCCAGGAATCTTTTCCAGGATCCCTTCTTTTCAGCATTTACTTCTTTAGGTTATTTTCAACACTAAAATTCTTTGACTAGCCAAGTTCACAGACAGCTGTAGTCTTGGAGCCTTCTTCAGGTATCCTGCAGACAATCATATCATCCAAGAGGTCCACACTTTTTCAGGCTCAGTGTCAGAATCATGGTTTAAAGCTGAATGACAAACGTGTAGGATAATATGGTTTCAGAAACAGGACCTCCCACAAATCTACACATAAACAATATCTCCAACTTAATATAAATTCTGTGACTAGAGACTTAGGCATTCTTCAAAATACCAAATTCTTCTTTTATTATTACAAATCTGCTGTCAATAGGAAAGCTGTCTACCTTTTCCAACTGATTATGTATATTTTTTTTCTCAGTCAAAGAGCTGGGACTCCTCTCCTTGTATTGCTTATCATACATACATTAGACTAAAGTTCATCTGTCCTTATATAACTACCTAAGCACATAAACAGCCTGAACCCCTCCCTAAGTAATTTTTCGCCAAATAAAATATTTTGAATAAGCTTCTTAACTTACTTAGAACATCTAAAAGCCCTGTCACTCTTCTCTGTCTTCTACAAATTTCAAAATGGCAACCTATGTCTAGCATACAAGCGGTAAGTGACCTAATCCTCAGTGATCTACTGAATGTCCACAAGACTGGTACTAACACAAATGCAAGGTCAAGGAACATAATTCAATATTGCAGTGTAGATATCTCTCCCAAAAAATATTTTCCTCTGGAACACATTGCTACTGTTTGTAAAGCAAAACATGTCCCTCAGTATCTTCAAATAATGAATGAATTGAAAAAAACAAATTTATACCAGGTGTAGGCCCCATATTTCTTAATGACAAGAGTGACATAATTATTTGGATGTACCAGAAGGACTGTAGTATCTAGGCTTCAAATGGTTTAGCTGGAGTATTGCACCATTTTACCTATATTGCATTCGTGCCTTATATAAGCATGTGCGGTGAGTGGTGCAGTGGTTAATGTTGTCACCTCACAGCAAGAAGTTATCCAGTTCAATTCTCGGCTGGGGTACCTTCTTTGTGGAGTCTTGGTGTCCTCCCTGCATTCACATGGGTTTCCTCCGGGTGTTCCAGTTTCCTCCCACATTATAAAGATATGCACCTGAAGTGTTTCTCCCTGGGCTTCCATTGAAAATAGGTTCTGTCCTAGATGGACTTTCCAGGTTAACAAATAATAAATAAATAAATATACTATAAAATGTGGGCCATTGCTAGAGATGGTCCAGTTTAAAATAGCTTGCTTACCCAGAAAAAAATGAATGAATTAGTTAATGAACAACACTTGTCCTACAGGACCATGAATCTCATAAAAAGATGTTATTTTTCATATACACAATACAATAAAATAACCTTGGGAAGATTATCTGTACTACAGCTACTACATTCAGTGTTGTCAGGACTCTGTCTGATATGTGGTAGATAATGCAGACTTAATAAATTCTGACAACTGATGATGATGATGAAATTTAGGTTCCCTATTAGAAGACCGAAGACGCATTCTTTGGAATGCATCTTGGTCAAACTCAAAAGCCTGAAACGGCAAAATATCGAAGCGGCTTTTAAGCAAATTCTTTCCCAGAGAAAGAATTTGCTTGGCAGCTTCGTTACTTTGCCATTGTCCACACTGTAGTGTGGTCTCGGAAATTGGTATATTTAAGTAGGGGAGGTGTGAAGGGCGAAGCCCCCCACTTAATGTAATGTTTAAAGTATGTTTTTTTTTTTGGTTGTTGTTGGAACAGTGATTTTTTCCCCTAGGAAAAAAAATTGCTGTTCTGACAGTTCGAAATTGTAAGCTTTTGCTTACATAGGGTCGATTAATCATCGTTCACTTTTTTAAGTGCTCGATGATCTAATATAGAGCCAAATTCAGTGGGTGAGTTCACGCTTCTACTTATGGGAATCCAGATATTTATATATTCTACCGTTACATCATACCTATAAATCAACTAATCATTAATTTTGTCAGTGGGCTGTGAGGAACTGAACTTGACTTTTTTTTGTGATCCTTTTTAACCTTACCTAATAGCTCCTCTAACTACACCCAACTGACTGATTCATTCCTGGGAGGTGGGAGCAAAGCGTTTCCAGTTCTCCAGCAAGGTGTTACTCATGTGGTGAATCAGAACTGTTTCTCTCTCCCCATTATGGGCAAGACAGTGGTGGCCACTCAGCTATCCTCCTTGGTCATCTCCTACTGGCACTCAAGCCACTAATCAAAATCAGGTTGTCGAGACTGTTTCTCTCAATACTACAGACAAACTACAGAACTGAACCTGAGTTTTAACTCCTCTGCAGAATTGTTAGTATCTGATGCTGTCACTCTGAAAAATAGAGATGCATGACATAGTGATGAAACTGACACATTTTTTCTTTCACATTTTGATATAAAGCAATTGATACTTCCTACCTTTTGCATAGCATATGAACATGTTTAATGCATCTTCAGGCTAGACGTGGTGGTTTTTATGCCTTCCTTTGATATTTTCTAATTTCTGCTCCAATGTGAAGAATAATGGCACTGAAAATTTTGTATGAATTTTTCACATGCAAAGATGTGATACACCTGCATACTTCCACTTTTATTTTACTGGATGCTGTCCCTAGTCAGCAAGAAATATTGAATGAATAATTTTTCAGAATTTATATGATGTTTTAAAAAGAGACAACGTGATATTTCTAACTAATGTTGTAAGGAATGAGCCCAGTCCTTTGTTGTACAGGTTGACTTTTGTCTTCACTTCCCGCTTCTTTCTTGACTAGCAGACCTCTTTACTGCCTGTGTTTCCATTTACTTCCTCACTTCTGTTGTTTCTTTAGCAACTTTCCTTGTGATCTCTTATTAGAAAAACACAAGTCTATTTGTTTTAATTTCAGTCATTGTGTTTACACCAAAATGTAATTCCCAGTAATGTAATGAAAGTATTAATATTGTCATTTTCTACCCTTCTTCGAACTTTTCACTTAGCACTTTAACCTTGACATTCCATTTTTTATGTCAAAATACTACAGTTTAAATTCAAAATGTAAACAAATAAGTTATATGCCTTAACCTTTGTCAGCCACTATGGACTTAGGTAATAAAATGGATAAGCGTAATTAGAAAAGGATGAAGAGAAGGTATGGATGCCCACTGAATTTTCCAGCTCATATTTACAAGGAAACTGTACCAAATCCACTTAGCAGAAGTGGTCATGTTAATGGAAATGGTGGTATTTTTCTGTTAACCCCCTACCATGCATCTCGCCGTATTTCATCCTGCTTGTGTAATTACAACCAAAGAGTTCCTGGAGGCTCTAGTGGAAAAGTTTAAGAAAATAACATTTCAATTTAATCCGGAGATCCACAGAGCATTTGCCTATGTTACTGGCAGTGATATAAAGGTATGCAGAAGTACTCTGTACCTGTGTTTGGTGTTCTGGTGTATTCTTCCCACATTAAAGAAAGATTCCCAACCAGGCACCCTCATCCATGAGGTGTCGCACTTACTAGAGACACAGGATATAGCTTATGAACTGCTAAAAATTAAAGTGGATATCATGAACGGCATTTTTGCTGGAAGGAGTGTGTTTTCTGAAAAAAGTAAACAATGACACATTGAAAAAGAGATGATCAGCATTAATGCTAACAGCTTGGAGTACTAATACGAGCTCATACTTAACCACGAAGAAGAGTGGGATGCAGCAAATGGCTGATACCTGTGCTGCATTGAGACCAAACTACATTCGGTCTGTAGTAATTGATTCAGAGGACATTATTCGTTACATGAACTTTTATTCCATTAAAAAAGAATGAAAGTATGTTAGCCTGGTGTTTAAAACACACTTTCTGAGCTGTTCTGTTTGGGTTTGACTTCATTTATGCATGTGACAAATAAACGTCGTTCTGCATATACCTCTCAACCTCCTAGTACAAGAAATCTGGAAAGAGCATTAAATAAGGAGGGGGGCAAATGCCCAAAATAGGAACAAGTTTTACATTTCAAACATAAATCTTGTAAATACTGGCAAAACACAGCACCACAAAGTGGTAGGGGTTTAATGGAAAAGTACCAAAATGGTTACATTCACTATTCAGAACAAAGAGTTTTGAAAAAAATTCCAAACCCTAACTATGGGCAGATCAATGGAGCCTAAATAGATCATTCCTAGAAATATTTGAGAACTAAAGGGAAAAAAAATAGTATTACCAACAAATTCACATTTATTAATTCAAGGAAAACAGCATTTTTTTCAAGGTGTTAAGTTTTGGGTATAACAGTTGGAGTAAAACAGAATCTAGAAATTATCAGTCTGTCAGTTTGTTTTAATCTGTAATGAAATTCATGCCACTACCATACAGGAAACAACTTTAGAGTACCCTAAATCAAATGGACAAAGTATGTGAGGCAGAGGAATGAGTACAAGTGATACTGTCGACATAATTAATGGCATTGATAAGAACAGGACGTTGTGCGTGGTCCATTTAGATGCTAGCAAAGCATTTAAAACAAATTAGCAATACATTTATAGTGTTCTGAGAATGAAGGCTGACTTCTTTTTATAGTTCTTTCTTAAAATCCCTTAGGTGACCAACAGTTTTTGTTCAACACCAAAGCCTGACCATTATTATTCATTTACACATTTATAAGGGAGGGTTCTAGAAGGTTGTATGATTAATAATGTTTACTTTACTTCATTTTATTTTATTTTTCATCACCACCCTACTCAGAAATACTTTTGTCTGATCTATTTCTATGGGTAACTTATTAATGGATTAAAAAGGTTTTTAATTTAGTTCATTTATGAGTGTCCACATTCATATATTTTTTAATATATTTTTTAACGTGTAATTTAGTTAGGGTACGTATCATATAAGTTTTGAATGGTATGATTTAGTATGGTTTTGGTCTTTAAGAAATTTATTAATGCACTTAATTGATTTTAATTAGTGAGTCATGTGGTCTTGGCCACATTATTTCTGTATATGGACGTGTATATATAAAGTAAGTTATATGCCAGAGTTAGAGTTTGTTCTGATGAAGTTTAGAGTTTACAGCTGATGAAAGCGCTAAACTTATCCTTAAACAGCACTTCTGGCTTCAGTCCCTTGTCTTTTTTGTTTTTACTAGTTTCATTGTTGTGGTAATATTTTAAAATTAGCCATACACAGAAGGTTTCCTTGGGAAATCAATCATAATAGCATATTATGTAAATTCAGATGAAATGACAGTAAAGAATGATGTACCATCTGGTCAGTACTTTGGTCATCCCTTTCCCATTTCTATATAAGTACATATAAAATGAGTCCCTTCTTCCATCTCTTTTATTAATGCTGTAGCACTGGTTAACTGTGCCTTCTGCTTGACTAACAATTTGTCATCTTTAGACTGTGAGAGCTGAAATTAAGCTGTTGATCATTGTGCAGTCTTGGATGTCCCCCCACTGGATGTGGCTATTGAACCAGATCAGTATGCAAGTGATATTTTCAACGGAAGGATGGATTTAAGAGTTTAGTACCTGGGAGATATCAGCTGCACTGGCTCTGCTGCCTGAAGTAATGAGTATGAAATGGGTAACTCTGAGCTCAACCTATTGTCCATAAGAAGCTGCGTTTGTGACGGACGTACATCCTGCAATGGTGAATCTCTCTGTATAGGAATCGCCAGATAGCAATCGGATCCTGACTGGATCTGGATTGGATGGCCTGGAGTCCTTATGGCTATCTATGATGAAGATATTTTGAAGAACCCTTTCTATTTATCAATTCAGAAACAGCAGCCTGATCTTTTTAACCAAGTTGCAGACCTCCATGGTATTGTGCTTGTGCCATGCAAAGGCAGCTTGTCAAGCAGAAGCATATCATCACTTCCTTTTGATGATTATGTATTAAAGCCTGTGGATGAAGGGTTCCAGACACTAAAGGGAAAGGAAGTTTTTGTCCAAGGAAATTTAGTAAAACCTGGAAAAGGATTTGCATCTACAGATACAGTACCAATTCTCTTTGAAGAAACTTTTTACAATGATAAAGAAGAAAGTTACAGCATATGGTGTATAGGGCGTCCATTAGAAAGTGACAAAAATCCAGATGAGCAGTCTGTCCAAACTAATACTTACTGTTTGAAAAACCTGGAAGATGTAAAGGAATTTTTGGGTAGACATACAGACAAACTGACAAAACAGATAGCATCATTCTGCAGCACATTTAAAGAACGGGAAAGAAAAGGTCTTCATCATCAGATAGATTGTGTAAATGCACTTTATACAAAATGTCTGCAGACTTTATTAAGAGATTCTCATTTGAAGACATTAGTAAAGCAAGAACTTCAGATGAATTTGCTGAAACAAGCAGTTGAGATTTATGTACATCATTGTGTTTATGATACTCTCTTCAAATATGTAGGTACCATCGAGGCTAGTGAGGATGCAGCTTTTAACAAAATAACTAGAAGTGTACAAGATCTTCAGCAGAAAGATTTAGGAGTTAAATCTGACTTCTGTGTTAATATACCTCATGCAAAACGTGAATTAAGTCAGCTCAACAGATGTACTTCCCTGCAACAGAAGCCGTTCTGCTTAAAAAGGGTAGTTCAAACAGTAATGCAGTCTCCAAGCCAGAGAGTCACAGTTGAGACCATGTGTGCAGATGACCTACTACCAGTCTTGCTGTACTTACTTGTAAAAACTGAGATTCCAAACTGGATGGCAAATCTAAGCTACATCAAGAATTTCAGGATTACCAGTTCAGTGCAGGATGAACTAGGTTATTGCTTGATGTCATTTGAGGCAGCAGTAGAATATATCCGCCAAGTAAATCTCCTTCAAGATCAAACAATCCAAGTAAGGAAAATGATGGAAGTACCAGCCATGGCGAAACAGCCTATTAAGGTAACCGAATGGCAGCAGAACTACATGTATGACTCTGGAATCCAGTGCGGTGCTACCACTACAGTGCCATCCTTGTCTAGCAAAGGACCACATGTTGATGAAGTGGAATCCTACAACACTTACTCTGTTAAGACCACCACGTATAAACAAGGAGGAGTCCCACCACCTGATTTGGAATCACAGTTGGCTATGACTCATGCCCAGCGTGTCCATGCTGCTGTATATCCAGAGACTTTAGAAAATACATCTGTGCTCATGACTACTCAGATCGACCCCAGCCAGCAGACCAATGTACAGAAATTGGCTGAACCTTCTCAGTTGCTGAAAACTGCAATAATTCACCTCATTAACTACCAGGATGATGCAGAGTTGGCTACTTGAGCGATCCCAGAGCTCACAAAACTGCTGAATGATGAGGATAAGGTTGTAGTAAGTAAGGCTACCATGATTGTTAATCAGCTGTCCAAGAAGGAAGCATCTCGTCGTGCTTTAATGCAGTCACCTCAGATGGTGGCAGCTGTTGTCCGCACCATGCAGAATACCAGTGATATGGAAACTGCTCGATGTACTATCAGTATCCTCCATAACCTGTCTCATCACCGAGAAGGGCTGCTGTCCATCTTCAAGTCTGGTGGAATCCCTGCACTTGTGCGAACGTTAAGTTCACCGGTGGAATCTGTACTGTTCTATGCAATTACCACTCTGCATAATCTGCTTCTGTACCAGGAGGGAGCATAAATGGCAGTACATTTAGCAGACAGACTTCAGAGAATGGTACCTCTCCTCAACAAGAATAATCCAAAGTTTCTGGCTATCACAACAGACTGCCTGCAGCTCCTGGCTTATGGTAACCAAGAAAGCAAGCTGATTATCCTAGCTAATGGAGGCCCAGAGGCCCTTGTGCAGATCATGAGAAACTATAATTATGAAAAACTACTCTGGACAACCAGCCGTGTCCTGAAAGTTCTATCTGTCTGCCCGAGCAACAAACCTGCCATTGTTGAAGCTGGGGGTATGCAGGCCTTGTCAACGCATCTGGTTAGTTCAAGCCCACGTCTTGTCCAGAACTGCCTGTGGACACTGCAAAATTTCTCTGATGCAGCTACAAAGCAGGAGGGACTGGACAGCCTTCTGCAAACTTTGGTGAATCTTCTTGGTTCAGATGATGTAAATGTACTCACCTGCTCAACGGGCATCCTTTATAATCTGACCTGCAACAACAATAGAAACAAAACCGTGGTGACACAGTCCAATGGCATTGAAGCCCTTATCCACACAATTTTGTGAGCTTCAGAGAAGGAGGATATTACAGAGCCTGCGGCCTGTGCTTTACGCCACCTGACAAGTAGGCATAGTGATGCAGAGTTTGCCCAAAACAGTGTACGTCTTCACTATGGCATCCCTCCTATTGTTAAACTTCTTGATCCACCACACCAGTGGCCAGTGATTAAGCCAGCAGGTTCATCTGATGGAGGTGAAGCAAATGACAGCATACCACAGCCAGCAGGTCCATCTGATGGAGGTGAAGCAGATGACAGCATACCACAGCCGGCAGGTCCATCTGATGGTGGTGAAGCAGATGACAGCATACCACAGCCAGCAGGTCCATCTGATGGTGGTGAAGCAGATGACAACATACCACAGCCAGCAGGTCCATCTGATGGCTGTGAAGCGGATGACAGCATACCACAGCCAGCAGGTCCATCTGATGGCAATGCAGCAGATGACAGCATATCACAGCCAGTAGGTCCATCTGATGACAGTGAAGCAGATGACAGCATACCACAGCCAGCAGGTTCATCCGATGGCAGTGAAGCAGATGACAGCATACCACAGTCAGCAGGTCCATCTGATGGCAGTGAAGCAGATGACAGCATACCACAGTCAGCAGGTCCATCTAATGGCAGTGAAGCAGTTGACAGCATACCACAGCCAGCAGGTCCATCTGATGACAGAGAAGCAGATAACAGCATACCACAGCCAACAGTGGAATGTCAAGAAGATGTGGATTGCTGTCCTCCTCAACACCATGAAGGACTTGAACAGACACCATTAATCAGAAATGGTAGTGATGAGGAACTCTTTAGGAGCCCGAACCATGCAGCAGAGGGCAGTATCAACATACCCACAGAGCGGGGCACTGTCATTGAAGATCCCACTGCCATCAGCTTTGTAAGTGTCCTTAAAATTCCAGGTGTGTTGGAGCTTTCCCTCTGCTTACTATTTGCCAAGCTTGTAAGCTACATCTTCTTTTACTGGCTACCACTGTTCGTTCTCAACGTAGCACATTTGGATTCAAAAAGTGCTGGAGATATATCTACGCTCTTTGATTTTGATGGAATTTTAGGTGGGATAATTGCAGGTATAGTTTCTAACTACACTGGAGGGAGAGTGACAACCTACTGTGTGATGCTCATTGTAGCAGCACCCATGTTGTTCCTGTATAACAATATCGGTCAGAATGGAATTGGAACCACAATTGCTATGTTGATTGTGTGTGGAGGTCTGGTGAATGGTCCATATGCTCTCATCACTACAGCCAATATCAGCTGACCTGTTTCAGCTCCTGCTTCACATCTGGAATACATTTTGGATCGCACCTGGTTTCTACAACAAGCTTTCTGTACTTTTTAAGGGACCAAGATGGGGACCAGGAAAGCTAAGACTGGGTCTTCCAGAGGAAATTCCCAAGGTTTCCTGTACTTTGAAAGTAGAACCAGTATACCCGAAGAAGAAAAACAGTAATTCCTCAGATATGGAACTGATGAATAAATTATCAGTACAAGCAGAGGTCATTGTCACCTTTTCATGCAAATGTCCGAGAGCAGCGAACAAGACATGGTGGTTACATTGGTGAAACTGGTGGAATTTAAGGAGAAAAAGAGCAACCTTTGGAACATTACAGCTTGCATGATGAGCGTAGCAATTCATACACACACCAATCTCATACACACCCCCACCCTCTCTCATACATACACCACACCTCACACATCTATACTACAATGCCTACCTTCCCACAACAAGCTCTACTACTATCTACCCTTTTAATACCCCTAACCTGCATTACCCAACTTAGCCTCCACACTAATACATACCTACCTCTAACCACACACACCACCACCTCACACCCCCAGATATATCCCACTCATATTCACAGATCTCTCCAGAACTTTACTCCTCCAGCCCATCCAATCTTTTCAAACTCTCCTTACTCCCTACATCACCATCTCCTCACCCCACTCTATCTACTTTCTCTAAGACAACCCTCCCCCCAAAAAAACATACTTCCCTTTATCCTCTACTTTTCTTAAATCAGCTGCTCTCTCATATCTCACTCTCTCTGTCAGGTGACATCCACCTAAACCCAGGCCCAACCCCTACCTGTACCCACCCTAACCCAAGTTCTAATCAACACAAACACAAGACTATCCACCTCATGACCCAAAATGCACAAAGCCTCCGTAATAAAATCCCCAACCTTCATGCCTGGCTCTTTTACAACCAGCCAGACATAACCGCTGTCTCTGAGGCCTGGCTCAAACCCTCCATCAGAGATAATGAAATCCTTCCTCCAGGCTACCACATTATACGCAATGATAGAACTCATAGAAAAGGAGGTGGCGTAGCAATTATCTACTCCTCCACTCTCACTTTTACTCCACTGACCAACCCAATCCCAACAACTGCCAATGCAGAAATGACTGTAGGCTTTCTAAAACTTAACAACTATAAATCCATCTGCATCTGCTCCATCTACATCCCACCCGGAGACAATGCCAAAACTCTGGATGACATCCTCTCTTGGTTTAACTCAAACATCAAATATGAAACCTACATTCTTGGTGATGTAAATATTAACTGGACCTCCTTCCTCATAGATACCCCATCTCACTCTATCAGCCTCTACAATTTCACCCAACTAACAGACCTCCCTACTAGGCCAAACAAAGATGGTTCCTCCGGTACCATCTTAGATTGGATATTAACAACACATCCCAACCGTATCTCGAAAGCTGGTGTAATACCAGATCCCCTAGGCAACCACTTACCAGCCTTCACTGACCGCCTATCCTCACACATAGAAAAACAACACATTTTCAAACAATCCCGTAACCTATCTTCCTTCAACCCCGAAATCTTCTCTGAATGCCTCAAGGTTACTAATTGGTCCCCACTGAAAATCCTTCCACTAGATAACACCGTCACATATTTTAACCAAACCTTCCTTACCTTACTTGATAAAGTAGCCCCTTTACAAGCCAAACATATCAAAACAAATTCCTGCCCCTGGCTATCCCAAGAAACTAAATTGATAATCACTCAGAGAAACAAAAAGTGGAAACTTTACCAAAAACAGAAAAACCCCACCACCCCCCAAGAATATAAACATCTTCGTAAGCTGGCCAAAAAATCAATAACAAAAGATCGCAAAAACTACTGCAGCAGTCTGCATTACAAACACTCAAACAATCCAAATAAATTCTGGACATCCATCTCTTCAATACTCAACCCTGGTAATACTTCCAACCCCTGCCCCAATCCCAACCTCTCAAGTCTTGAAACGGCCACTAACTTCAACACATTTTTCATTGATTGTATAGCTAAATTATCCTCCACTTTCCCCAATCCATCCATCAATACTAACCCCTCACCCTGCACCCCAAACCCTCTCTCTCACCCCCCTCCTCCCTATTCTCACTTAAACCTGTCTCTACCTGTACTATAAAAAGACTACTGCAAAAGCTAAAACCATGCCGCAATGCCCCTGACAACCTTCCAGCAAATTTTCTTCAAATATCAGCCAAATCTATAGCCTATCCCATATCCATCCTCATTAATAGATCCATTCAGGAATCCTATGTACCAACCATCTGGCGTTATGCATACATAATTCCTCTCCACAAAGGTGGTAAGAACACAGACACTACCAACTTCAGACCCATAGCTATACTCTCTCCTCTCTCTAAAATTCTAGAGAAAGCCATCCACTCCCAGCTCATGCCCTACCTAATCCAGCACAAACTCCTCTCTCCCACCCAGAACGGCTTCTGCCCAGGCCACAGCACCATGACAGCCCTCATTTCCTTCCTTGAAATAGTAAACCTAGCACGTGAGAGTGGCAAATACGTATCTTCTCTTTTTCTTGACCTCTCAAAGGCATTCAACACTATTTCCCATTCCCTCCTCCTGTCCCAGCTCTCACACTTGCATCTATCTCCCTCAACCCTAGATTGGTTCTCCAGCTACCTTTCCACACGCCAGCAGGCTGTACAATGGAAAGAGTCAACCTCCCCTTTCTTACCTACACCCACAGGAGTTCCCCAAGGACCAGTACTTGGCCCTCTGCTCTTCAACTTATTCATTAACAACTTTCACCTCTCCATCCCTGAAGTCTCAGTCATCCAATACGCAGATGACTCCACTATCATCTGCTCAGCCTCCTGCCCCTCCAAACTTCTACTTAATACCCAAACAGCCTTCTCCAAAATTGAATCATGGATGCAATCGCATCACTTGGCCCTAAATGCCAACAAAACAAAGCTAATGATATTTACTCCCACTAAAACTTCCCAGTTCCACAAAGTCCAATTTTCCATCAAAAGCCACAATAACACCCCTCTTGAAATTGTTCCTAGTACCAAACTACTTGGCATTACCCATAGATGAAAACCTAAAATTTGACTCCCACATCCTCTCAGCAATCAAAAAAACCCACCAGAAAATCGGCCTCCTCTACAGACACAGCTACTACCTTACTCCATCTTCCCGTCATACCCTTGCATCTACCTTCCTTCTCCCCTCTCTCTTGTACAGTGCTCCCCTATTCTCCAACCTACAACTCAGACTCTGTGCTAAACTTGAGGTCTGTTACAACAAAATCTGCAAATTTGCAACCAATTTTAAGAACTCTTCCCATCACTGTCACTCCCTACACACCCTAAACTGGTTAGAACTCCACAACCACCTAAAGTACCTACAACTTACAACAGCCCACAAACTCATCTTTAAATCAGCAGAATGCCCCTCTCTTGCTAAATCTCTAACACCCTACACACCTACCCGTACCCTGAGATCCACAGGCCAGAACCTCCTGCATGTACACAAACCCATCCACCCAACTGGTAAACTACTACTATCCCACACTATAGCCAAACTATGGAACAATCTCCCCACACCACTACGTAATATACCTAACCACAACAATTTCAAATCCATGCTTCTCTCCTATCTCTCCTCCAAATGGGAATGTCCTTCACATGTTCCCACCTAAAACTCCCACACTACTAACTCCACACCTAAATCATCATTTCTTTGCCTACTTTAACTTAATTCAGAGATCTTGCTCAGAACACCTTTTCATAAATCTTTTGCATGCATGCCTCTGGCCTACCTTACTCATATTCTCAAACTTTCATTGTTTGTTTTTCTTATCCATTGTACCCATAATATTGTTTTCCTCTGTAATATTGTTAAGTTGTCTCTATTCGTATGTATTTGTATGTCTGTTTGGGGCTTTTCCCCCTGGGTCTCCACTGTAAAAGGGTAATTCTTACCCAGCTGGACCAACCCGGTTAACAAATGCAAATAAATAAATAAATATTAGGAATTATGCTGTAAATTTCAAGTCACCCTGTACCTCCAGACTTTCTCTACAAAACCATTTTTTAATATGCAAACATGCTTCCTTAGAGTCACCAGATTACTTTTATTGTTTGGAGTTTTGAAAACTGAACAACAGCAGAAATCAGAAGATACTATCTTACCCACTATACTGTGATCTCCAGAACTGCAAAAAACAATGCACCATAATCTTGGTATATACAGTATAAGATGACAAATAGAGAAATGCATCATTTATTTCAGTCCCCAGCCTTTCTACATTACTACAACTTTAAATATACTAACTTTGGGGTCATATAATAACAATGGAGAAAAGAACAAAATTCCATACCCTACTGCAGCACTATTTCCTTGTTTCAAAGAAAACATGCATTCAACAAAATAAATGACTTCCCAATAGCTATATATCCATCTGTCTGTCTGTCTTTCTAACCATCTATGTCCAGAAAGGCAAATGATACTCTCGAGTCTGTCTTTTCAATTTCCTATAATGAAGTAATAGCATCATCTTGTATTTATGATTGTGATGTCTCTTCTTATGTTTCCCATCAGTCTAACAGTCTTCATTGCTACTTTTCAATAGAGTTCATTTAGCTTAATGTTATCTGATAGACTATTTATAGTTGAGGCACTTTTCATCTTTTGCTTGCTTTTATTCTTACTTTATGGGTACTGTTTCCTATTTTTTTTTGTATGAGAAATGCATTGTTATATTCTGTATGACCTAAAGAAGTATATATATATATATATATATATATATATATATATATATATATATATATATATAGATGTGGCCATCACTCACAATGGGGGGATGGTATTCCCAAATCATTCTCATCTCTTTCCTGCTTCTAGTTATAGTCACCCCAAAATACTGTATGCTTCATAGAGATTCCTAAACCAAGGACATAACCTTGCATTGTTTTAAAATAAATCCAGTTTATTATCCATGTGTACACAATTCCCAATACTTAATCTGGACATCAGTCCTTATGACAGAAACATGAAAGATAATCCTCAGGATTGTACATGGCCACAGTCCTCCCTCTGCTGCATGCCATGCATATAAATGATGGTGCACTTCTGTGGGATAGCTGAGGGACATGGATATTGAATCAGTGTTTTTTTTTTTCTTAAAAAGGCATGTTTGTGCTGGGTGACACGGAGAGTGATTCTATTCCACAGATGGGAGCATGGTTAGGACACAAATCTATCCCGCCAACAAGTTCTATTAATATCACAGACCAGGTTGAGACCTTGCGTGTGGGTTGCATGAGTGGAGCTTGACTTACGGATGTGCAGCAACTCCATCAAGGCTGAGTCTGAGATGCCCTTGTATGCCAGACACAGGTCACCTCTGAGCAGTCTGTATAGAGGGACAGGGCTTTTAGCCTATCTGTATAGGATAGGTGTTTGAAACCCTGGATTTTCCTGGTCAGGAACTTTTGTGGTCTCTTCAACTGCTGCATGTGTTTGGCAAGGTACATGCCGAAGGGGACATTCTACTCGATAATGGGTCTGATAGGGGAGAAGTACAGGGATGTTATGACCTACTTGTTCCTGGATGAAATACCCTTGCTTAAAGCATTAACTGCAATAAAGTGCATTCAATAAAGTCTGTACTGCAATAAAGTTGGAATTAGAGCTGTAGTGCAATAAAGTTGGAATTAAAGCTATAGTGCAATAAATGAGTAATAACAACTGTAGTTCAATAAAAATAAGAAACAATACCAATAACAGCAATGAAAATGATGTACATCAGAATTGTGTTGTCATAACCATTGCAGTAGAACTATATGCATTAAGTCTGTAAGGGGACATTGCTGCAGCCAAGTATAACACTAATAACTGTAGAATGTAAATCCAATGGTTGTAAACTGTATTGCTTAACTCGCATCTCCATGACCGGATATTGTGTGTGTGGACTTTACAGATATTACAAACCAATAACAATAATATGTGTTCACCTGTATTGTTAAAAGTGAAATAAAGCTATAGTAATATATGCAGTATGATTGTATACCATGCATGTGTGTTCTATTGGCAATGCTGTCTAGTATACCACTGTAACAGTACTGGAATGCTAGAGGAAAGTCCTGTAACTTGTGTTGCACAATTTATAGAATGTTTCCAGGTGGTCTCAAGGCAAGTATCACTCACCCTGTAGTCAGCAGTGCCTCAGTAGCTCAGTCTGTTAAATTCCTTGTACACCATACATTTTGTCGCACACAGTAATGGGATTGAACCCAGTGCTATGTAGCACTACATTTTCAGTATCAGTCATGTAACATGCATTTAGACTGGCTAAATGCATGTTATACAATAATTGTGATTCAAATACTAGTAGGGATAGCAAACCACTATTATAGTGAATTTTAATGATTCAATAGAATTTTGAATATAATTTCTAGTTTATAATTATGCAGGAGTATTTAATAGACATGATTTGCATGTTTTATTTACTTGTGTACTTTTACAAGATTAATAATGGATCAATTTGTATGTTCTAAATTAATTAAATTATAAGATTTTATATATGTTTATTTCATATAAACATCATATAGGGCCATAAATCTCATTTAAAGATTGTAATATTTTGGTTTATTGTTGGTAGTTGTTCCGGGTTGTGTATATGCAATTGTATATGCTTTTTGATAGTTTTAGGTCATACACCTTTTAAAACGGCGAATTAAGCTGCTAAGGATGTAACTATTTAACTGTGGAAAATTTTGATGCAACTTGTCTGAAGAAGTTTAGCTGTGCTAAATGAAAAGTACTTTACAGGATATTAGAATAAATTTTACTTGGTTTTACATGGCTGGATTTATTTGCTGCTCGCCTTTCACTTTTTGGTTGCTTGACAATGCAGTAATGTTGTTCTCACCCTTCTCTCTGGGGTTTGAGAATCCAAATTCATCAACAAATCTGTCAAAGTGCACAGTTGTTGCTTTACAAGAAATGGATAGCTATGGTTCTTTCCTACACTCTTTCTGCATATTCCTACCTGCCTTTCAATATTTTTTTCTGCCTGCTTTCCCCCATTTCACCACTTTCCTATCACCCTTTTTTTTTCTTTTCTTTTCTTTATATTTTTTAGTGCAGAGCTGCATGGCGCGTCACTTGGTGAAGCTTCACTTAGCTCAGCTAAATAGAGCTATAATGAGTATACGTGTTTTTAACATTGTAAGTCACATGTACAAAATAAATACCTCTACCATCTTTCTAACCCAAGTGCATCACACCTGCAGCACGCTGTATTAACCCAGCACACCACACAGCTCTTAATTAAAACAGGTGGTTTAAACAAAACATTGTAACTGCCAAATAAAATCATTAGGTGTGTTTCAGCAGAGCTGTGCACCACACCAAACTGCGCAAACTAGAAAGGATAAAATGTGAGTTTACTTTGGATTCTGGTGCAATAGTACACTACTACACAGCCAAATACATGATAATGGATGTGAGTGGGGCATGTGATCAGAGGTAAATCTTCTCTTTTATCAGAAACATGTAGAAAGTCACCTGCTAAGGTATTCGTGGCAAAATACATGTTCAACTGGGACACTGCTGCAGAAATACATCCATATAAAGCCATGCACATACTGAACAATGTAGAAAATGTTTGTCACAGCCTGTATGCGTGGACATATATCTTGCAAGTGCACCTGTAGCAGCAGTGACTCAGGAGCACAGTCTGTTAAATGACTTGCATACAGTACATTTTGCCACGCACAGTCCTGGGTTCAAATCTAGTGTTGTGCTGCATTTCAATTACATTATTATGAAGACAGCAATTAATGGATCACTAATGCACTCTTTATGCACACAAAGCATTGCATATTAAATAGCCGCTTTTCAGTGCATGAAGTCACAGGCCTGCAGGTAGGGATACACTTCACATATCCTTACAGCAGTACAAAATGTTGCCTAGTACTCTGTTATTGACACAGTTGCCTAAAACCCATACCTTAAACACATACTATAATTGGAGTATAAAGGGTACCTTCACCCTGGCACTGCCTCTACAATAGGGCTGACACAGATACACCTACAGATTGTTGTCCTTCGAAGTGTCCAAACTCTCTGCCTATGTCTACTACCTGCAGCAGCAGCTTTAGGATGTGGTACACATGGGTCTATGCTAAGGTTTCAAATACAGAATACAGACCTACTATCTGTGATGATGTAGTCTCCTCATCCCAGTAGTGTCCATCTCAACAGCTAAGAAAGGAGCCCAGGTCTACATGAAGGCCTTATATATTGCACAGTGCTTGCATGACATTTTCTAATGATAGTGCAGTTCAGATGCTTTGGCTGCAATTAGCATTTTCAGAACCACAGATTAGTTTAGAGGTAATCATCCACTGAAGGGGATCATGTTTAAAAGACAGGCAACTGGCTATGGGGAACAATTCTGTATAAGACCTTATTCCCACAGAGCATGCCTTTGTGAAACTTTACCAGGCACACAGTTCAACAGAAGAGTACTGCACATTAGCAAGTATGTAACTATTTTTTGTGTATAACAGGATTTAGATGGGAAAATAGAAGTATCGGCATAGGGATTACAGCAGTAAGCCCTTCATAGACCTGTGGTAATGGCATGTCAGTGATACCATGCTGACTTACACCTACAGGGTTGGTCTTAGGGGACACACCACAATGGACTGGAGTGTTGGGTGGATAATTATACAGCAGACACTGCCATGGCACACAGGGAAAATCTTGGTAACAGTACTATCTTGTTTGTATCCACACAAGTAGTATGTTGTCACACTTTGGGTTATCCCATGTGTGAGCAAGCAGTGGATAGTGCCAGCCATTGGGCTTTGCTGAATCTGTACATAGTGGACATCCATGTATCTGATCCTGTAATGTGTTCCCCTTGTGTGTTATTTCAGGAATAATGTACAGTACGACAGACAACACCCATCCTTCTCAGATGCAGAGATTGATAATCTTGCAAGGACTAAGGCAGCATCATGACATCCTGTTATCCAGGGGGAGAATAATATGGAACAGTGGGCTGAGTTGTCATCCACTTTTGTCCATGATGTTAATGCCAGGAGCAAGCAGGGCAGGACATATGAGCAGGTTAGATACCAGGCAACCAATATGGTTAATGCTGCACGTTGATGGGCCAGTGATCATGCTGTCACTGGTGGAGGGCCTGCAACAGAACAGCAACTCTCGGCCACTGAGGAATTCCTGGCATACCTAGGCACACGTGACAGACTCCCAGGCATCCATCACACCATACATCGTGGAGGTGGGTGCCACAGTTTCCACAGTTGAGGAGCATGCAGGTAAGCTTACTGTGGTCATTACTGTGATACTGTAGCAGTCAGTGTGTCAGGCTGTAGATACATTTATGTGGGGGTCAGGTCTTTGTTCTTTGGGGTGGTGTAACCTCAGGTATACACTCGTATGCAGATTGGGACCAATACAACAAGTAAAAGACTAGCTACTGTAAATGTGAGATATATGGCTGTATTACCTAGTTGTGCTGCAACATGCAGTGACACTGATATTACTGCACCCTCAACTTTTCACAGGTCCATCAGGTATTGGCCAAAGCCATGGTCCTACCCCTGGTAAATATGACACTTGTTTTGTTAAAGAACGAACTGGCACCCCACCTAAGTACCATGTTCAATCATAGCCTCACCTCAGGCTATGTGCCCACTGAATGGCGCACAGTGACAGTTATCCCACTCCACAAAGGGGGAGCCACCACAGACCCCAGAAACTACTGCCCAATTAGCCTAACGAGCCTGGTCTGCAAGGCTATGGAGTGTATCATCATGGAACTTATAAGCAATGACATTGGAAATCTCCAAACTCAGGACCCCACCCAGTTCGGGTTTGTAAAAGGCAGATCATGTCTCCTAAACCTGATAGACTTCTTTGAAGCAGTCACCAAAGCTGTAGATGAGGGTAAGGTGGTTCACACAGCCTATCTAGATCTCGCCAAGGCTTTTGACACCATCCCCCACTCTGGAATTATAGATAAAATCACTAAACTAGGTAAAAATCCCTATGTCACAAGTTGGGTTGCCAACTGGCTCACTGACAGAACCCACACTGTGAAAGTAGCAGACTCCAAATCCAGCTTTAGACCAGTGACAAGTGGAGTACCACAGGGTTCAGTCCTGGGTCCTCTCCTGTTTGGTATCTACTTCTCTGAAGTACAGGCCAACACAGAAGGTCTTTATTAACGAAGTTCGCAGATGACTGCAAACTAGGAGCCATAATCAAAACTCCAAAAGATGTGGACATCCTACAAAAGGGCCTTGCTGAGACAGATGCCTGGTGTCAAAGCCATGGCCTCAAGCGCAATGCCAAAAAGTGCATTGTCATTCCTTTTGGTAAAAACTCAGTACCCATGAACTACCACATAGGTGGTAGTCTACTTAACACCGAAAGTGTGATAAGAGACCTTGGGACACAGGTGGACAGTAGTCTCTCCTTTGATAATCACATCACCACAGTAGTCAGGAAATCCTTCTATGTGGCACACCTCATCACAAAAGGTTTCTCATCCAGGAAAAAAGAGGTCATTGTTCCCCTCTACTCGTCACTCATTAGACCCATTATAGAGTACAATGCCCCTTTTGGTATGTACCTCACAAGACATCTACAACAACTGGAAAGGCCACAGAAATACCTCACAAAGAGGATTACCGGCCTCAAAGAGATGCCCTATGCAGACCATCTCAAAAAACTGCAGCTTTACTCTGTTGCATATCGCCTACTCAGAGGCGATCTCTGCCTAACACACAAAGCTATGTCAAACCCAGAGCTTTTAGACATGCTTCACTTAAAGAAATCCCAATCCCTACAAGCTACATGCTCTAGGGACCTAAAACTCATCACCACAATAAACAGAACATGCTGAAGGGATAGATTCCTGTCCCAGAGACTTCCCATACTCTGGAACAAACTACCTATCTATATCAAACAAAGCTCCTCATTAGCACTGTTCAAGAAAAATCTTGATGATTGGATGGGAGATAGGAAATTCACCCCAGGGATCACTTCTGTGGCTCTGCTCGACTGGCACAGGAAGATAATTTTCTTGGGTGGCGAAAGACAGGGTACCTTTGGCTAGGCTTATATAGGCTCTAGGGCCAATAGCCTAGTACCTACCTATGAACCTATGAACCTACAGTTCAAGACCTGAATAATGCCCTATGTACATGTAATTACGTGTGTAGACAGTGTAGGATGTTTTTAATTGCCAGTCTGGAGGAGGTACCTAATTTCTGAGAGGGGGTTATCACAGGAGTGCAGTTCAACAAACAGACACACTTTGGCAGTTACAGGTAAGAGCAGATAAGGCTCCTGGTTTAAATGAGGCCAGGAATCTAAAATGCTTTCTAAAATACAACAGGTTGAAGGCAAATACATTAGGCAGTGAGATGTGTATTTCCATATAATAGTGAAAAGAGTTGTACTGGGTTTTATGTATTGCTTTTTCAATTCTAGTGTCAAACTGAGTCAGTAAAATGTAAATATCACTCGTCATGTTTGACTTGATTTACTTCAAGTGATGATTATAAATGTAACCAAGTAAAAAAAACACCGAATGCAGAAAATGAAGAGGACGGCTTCTGTTGCACCAGAAATACAAACCTTTTTAAACGTTGAGCACTTTTGTCCATAAAAATGTGACAGGATGTCTTCAGAACAATTTTAATACACACACACTTCCATTTTTATCCTTCTTTAAACACCAATTAAACAATTAAATACTAAAACACGAATTAAGTACTTAAAATTAAAAACAATGTACAATTTAATAAATATCAACAAAATGTAAAATGTGTAAAATGTGCCACTATTTCACAAAAAACATCCATATTTTTTCATCTTTAAAATGCTCAAAATACTAATACATTCATTTAACCCAGGATATTCCTTGGCATTAAGCATCAATTGGCAACGAAGCTCACAAGCGTCTAAGTGTTCGGGGATTACCCTGCCTTGTTGATCATTGATAATCTGTTGCACTATCAAAAATTTAAAACAATAATCTCTATATTTCTCTATGTGTCTGCTTAAGGCATTTGTCTTAACTTCCTTAGAAATATCAGATATGTGATAGTTGAGATTTACTCATCATTATTAAGGTAAGTCGGACAATACACAAATCCACACATATATTCCTGTATATAACAGGGATGTATATATTACTGTAGCCGCATGTGTGTATGATATGTGTATGTGTTTTATAGATATATAGGGGGTGTATGTATCCTTTTAATATATATAGCTATATATATATATATATATATATATATATATATATATATATATATATATATATTTGACACTACATAGTGATAGATATACTATGGATGTGAGAGAGAGATAGTGACAGATGGATACGTATAGGTATATCTGTATGTACAGACATTTATATATAACATGTGATTTTGATGAAGGGGCAACAGGATTATGCTCATTTTACCTAAGTGTAAGGGCATGCCCAGTGGGACTGTCAGTACTAATAAAGTGACTCCAGTCCACACATACCTGTACTACAGTCTGGGATTTTGTATGTTACAGACATTAACATCTGCTCCTGTTTCTGCAGTACTGCACTTCCCTCAGTCTTCATAACCTCTGACTGCAGCTGGTAATGTTATACCACGAACAGACTGCCAGTCTACATACCTCTCAACCATCCTGATTTCCACAGGATTTCCACTGTTTTGTCTCATATGTTTGGTCTGTTCCTCATACATTTGTGGTCTTCTGGTGAAGTATTGAATATTGGCATCAATACATTATACTACTTACAGACAAACATTTGTATTTCAGATGTTATATCCTTCAGAACATATATAATAAAGCAACACCTTTACAGCCAGTGACTTTATATGTTTATGGGGACAATATTTGAAATCAGTCCCTATGTTTGGGCCTTTGTCCCTCCAGTCTTAGTGGCTTTGTCTAGATTTCATGCTGTAAGAGGTATTTGTGAAAACACCAACATAGTACTACCTCACATGGAAAAGAGGTGAGTAATTCCAGATTTGAACCATCAACACAATAACCAGTGCTAGCTTCCCTAGTCCACTGAGCCACTCAGGTTACCAGACAGAGAGGAGTCATTCATCACACAATCAACAGGATTAACGTGCATTTTTATCCTGCTTGAGGAGAGACATACAATGGTGTGAGCAATATCTATGTTACAGCCCTGAGATTGCATGGTCCACTGATACACCATAGGTGATTTTCTGTTAAAGCAATTGTATGGGTACACTGCTGTGTTGGGGGTGGTGGAACAATGGCACATGATCTGCTGGGATATACAGTAGTCCAAATATTATGTAAGTCCACTGTTTAACATCTCCCTTGACTGATGTAGTGAATATTCCAACCATGAGGCTATTAAGAAACACATACTATTGGACTGGGTATCTGCAGTCCCATGTGGATGTTACATTTGTCCAATTATACCACTATATTTCCTTGCATAATAGCAGCAGATCCATACATATGATATATTATAGCAATCCTTAGAATTAGTGTGTAGCTTAGAGACTTACCTTGTGAATGCAACAGATGAGAGACCTGTAGTTCAGGGCTGACTCTGTGTGATGCAAGCCATACACAAGCAATACATAGATAGGTACAGGTTGTGAGGGTTGCCTGGCATCAACACCTTTACTGTATGTATGGGAGTAGGAGTAAGGTGTCAGTCCCAAGGGCCCTAGGTTGTCAGTGAATATGCTATGCGTTGTCTCTTAGCCAATGCCAGGGCATACTGGGCACACCTATGTCTGCCTATAGTGAAATGCCTAATTATAGAGTTCTTCTGTGGATATGTGTGCATTTCTGATGGGTGTCATCATCAATGGTTCCTGGGCATAGCAAGCATCCCCCAGTAAATGGCCATGTGGGTTGTCCCCCTTAGCAGACATCTGTGATGTGTGCCAGATATGGGAGTTGTGATACCTACCAGGGCTGCCAGCACACAAATTCATGATAATGCCCTGGGCGTTCCACACAGCCTGGCAGTTGATGCAGTGGTACCCCTTTCTGTTGACATAGATTCTACACTTCTCACCAAGTGGTGTCTTGATGTGTACATGAGTGCAGTCTATGGCACCCAGTACCTCAGTGTAGTGTGCTACATGGTAGAAGTGTTTCATATTGCTGGCTCTCAACTCAGGGGTGAGGGGAAAATAAATGTGCTCACTGGCATGTCGTAGCATGACATCCAGGAACAGGTTGAGTACCCTGGATGCTGATGCCTGTGAGGCCTTCGTCATGTCCCAAGTTTGTCCCTGGAAGGTGCCTGTGGCTATTAACCTTAGGTCTACACATACCTTTGTTAACACTGGGATGGGATATCCTCTGTTGGCTCTGGGTGGGTCTGAATTGAGGGCGGCAGAGCTCAGTGAGTTCTAGTAGTATGCCCATACCCACCCTGTGGTACTCTACAATTTATAACTCATGTTGCTCCTGGAAGATTACCCTGGGCTGGGACACTCTTCTGCTTCTCTGCCAAGGCCTAGTGTCAGCAGCATCAGCAGCAGCACTGACTTCAGCATCTATTACATACAGATGTAGCAGAAATTCAGCAGCCCCTAGCATTCTTTCAGTTACATTTCTGTAGTCTGTATTCTAATGGTGCAGAGTATGGGTGAAAACTCAGACTGTTGGGTGTATGCCTACTTCATAGTGCTGTACTGTAGGTGGTGACTGTGTGATGCATTCCACTTGTCTTGTGTATAATTAACATCTTTTACTGGACCTAGTTTAAGTTAAAGAAGTGTCATAACTAATTACTGCATCATTGCTTTTTAGATACTCTCAGCAATCCAGCACACCATAAAACACATGGAAACAAGTGCCTTGAAGGTAAACAAAGCTTTACAGTCACTGTACACACCATCCTGAAAGGCCACGTTCAGCATTGTGGCATGCCATATAAACATGTGGAAACACATACCCTGATGGTAAATAAAGCTTAGCAATCAGTGTACAAACCCCCTGCTGAGCACAGCTGCATGCCATGCAAATAGGCACACCTGAGCACCAATGAGCTTACAAGTCCACAGACACACCCCCTCCTGACATCAGCTATCTGTTCTGTAGACACTGACATGGCACTTTGCCTACACAGAAGGGATATGTGGACAAGGATACCCTTTTGTGCTGTTCAGTAAGCCTACCTCATTTGCATAGGGATCCATGCACACAACCAGGAAACTACATGGTTCCAGACCCTACCTAGTTAGCAACAGCACCATTCTGCCATTGTAGATACTCATACTCCATGCAAGGGTCTATAATTCAGTTCTATCACATCTATTAAGTGTGTTTTTTCCACTCTTTTTTTTATTTTTTCATAAAAGCATGTTTGCTCAGTGTGGCGCACTGCACAAACATGATCAGATCATTATAAAAAAATATTTTAATGTATGTCCCTTATGTTTTTGAACACATGACGGATAGCTTTGCTCACATCTGTATGTGTTATGCCATTTATTTCCATCTACCTTTGTTTTTACAGCCCCTGTTGTCTGTTTGAAATCCTGTACACGGAATTTTTCCATATACATTATCGACACCAACACGGCATATGCAGGGATGTCTATCTGCTTACTGGATTGCTCTACTTGTCTCATTTGAATGAGATTCACCTCTTTATGAGGTGATCTGCATGCCACAGAACTTCCCATGTTGGCGCGCTCATGCATGCACTCAGCAGTGTTTACTGGATCGCACAGCTGCTTACTTTCATGTAAGCAGTATGCCACAATGCCTACATAGTAAAAAATACTGGGTAGGTTTTATTAAATTCTACCCAATATTTTTTTCTCAAAGGCAGAATGGCATTTAATAAATGTATCCTAAACAGGACTGGAGCCAACAATGAAAACTAGAAATCTGCTGCATATTGATATTAATCATGGCAACTCCCTTCCAAGGCTTTTATTGCTGTCAGATAAAGCAGTCAGTTTTCCATCTACTCACTGTCGTGGGATCCAGTTCTTTAAGGTTCTTATCAGCCTCTTAGTGCCATACAGTTTTAAAGACCATTCTAAAATATGTATATGTCATACGTCACGCTTCACCCTTATCTTCCTCAGTGTTAAGCTATTCAAAGAACTGAAACATGATGGGATAAAATCACCTGTGCTGAGTGAAGTCCTGCTGTCAAGCATCATCCAGAACATTTGTGTTTGAAAGTATTTTTTCTTTGATCTTCAGACTCGAAATGAGATTATCAGGCATTATATGACATTTTCAAGGAGCCACATGGCAAACTGCCATGTTTCAGCACCTCACACCCTTTAATAAGGAGAAAGTATAAACATTCAGCTAGCTATTCACTGTTTACCACTGTGATGGCATGTAGCTTAAATGGACTGTGCTTATTATCTTCTTATAATATTTAAATGTTATTTAGATCCTTGAAATTCTTCTCTGTTTCATCCCTAATGACCATTCCATCTATACAGTTGTCTCTATCCATTCATGTACTTACCTCTAGTGCTGTCACTCTGCCTTGCTAATCCTGTGTAAGATGAAGCATTCTTTCATCATTATATCTTCATTATCTATAGAATTTTGAACGAACATTCAAGACGTCTTTCTCTGCTGGTGTGTTCAGAGTGACTTAAAAAGTCACACTTTTCTGTTTTACTTAATATATGTCCATTTCCATCTTTCCCCCCATAACCCCTTTTTACTATTTTTGTACAAGGGGTTGTAGTATCACTTCTACAGTGACAATCATCTAGAGCCAAGGTTTTAACCACTGGATAGCTAGACATGGCACGGTCACCATTTATCTTACAATATTTGCTTTATAAATATAAAGTGGACCATGATTTACTGAGCAAGCACAACACATTGCCTCATTAATCAAAGTAGAGTTATGCAAATAAGACAGAAGACCAACATGATTTCCACAAAAATACTGGAAGTAGCAAATGCTATGAAGCTTCAGCCACAATACAGGTTTCAATTATCATGACAGGTTTATTGTGTTCCAATAAAGCTGTCATACTGAGTGATGAGCATTACTTTAGAGTTCCATTTCCTGTAGTGTTAACTAGTGCATACTATTTCAGTTACAATTACGAAGTCATATTGTAGTAAAAATAATAACATTAAAATACTAGGAATTTCATGTTCTAGGAGATGTTGCCTTGAATCATTTGAAATGTGAATTCTTTGGAAATTCTTGGTTACCCATAAATGGCAAGCACAGTGTCGAATAAGCGGTAAATATATCATTATATGGAAACAATTCCTAGAATTGTGATTAGTTTGTTTTTTATCACAGTGTATTAAGTCTCACTGCACTTTTACATACTCTTCAGAATGAACATGAGACTAACTCTATAACTGCAGGTAAATTTGCATGATTGGTTCTTTGTCTGCTTGCCTCTGCATATCATACATTTTAAAACACATTAAGTTACAGACAGTAAATGTGGAGGTCTATGCATGTTTTTAGTACAGGATGAAGAAGCAGTGTAGGAACTGTGTAGAGATAATCAAACTGCTTCGTAACTTAACATGTCCATTGCCCTTTGAGAAGGATAAATGACTCTCCCAAGAAATCTATAGGAATATGAGCTCATATAAAAGTGAAATTCTTGTCTTTCTTCATTGGTATACATGCTAATTCAGCTAATTTATATCTGTTTTGCTATTGTTTGCCCCTACTAACTGGTGATCATCAAACTTCCTCTTTATCAACAGGCCCATTCATTGTACACCAATGAGTTACAGACAGCAAGCAGGGAGATTACTGAGGCAGCTTTCAAGTTTGTTCATGTTCTCTGCAAAGCCACAATGCTGCTGCGTGGTCATTCATGTCCACAGTGTTGCTGTCATGCTTCTACAGTATATCATGTGATCAGTTGTCTTTGATCTATTTGTAGCCAAGAACTCCTGTGGATTCCCCAGTGTCCATCAGGAATTCTACCAAGGAGAGTGTGCTCATGGGAATGCATCCCCTCCCATCTTAGGAGGAGAGACAAGCAGGCTTAAGTATTGTCATTCCTATCCTCCCCTTCACACCAACTCTAAAAGGCACTAATGCCACCAACTAAATTTGGGTTGCCTAGGCCATAGCCAAGACCTTATTCATCTATGCCAGCTAAGCTGACCAGATAATTTATATCTTGGTTCTGCACTTTCACGAGGTACAGTGCAGATTTTTAACAGGCACTCTTGTCATTTAAACAGCATATTTACATTTTAGTGGCACAGAAAATCATTTCTTTGAGCATCAGCAACTATCCCCAGAATATTTCTTAGCATATGCTAATTATGTAGTCTCACTATACGAAAAACACAAACAGTTGAAGCACACAAAAAACAGACGTCACCTCCCAGGCAGACAGCAAATCAGTTCCAAATAGTAATTCCTTATTCCATGTAAAATGCCAATCCAGAAATACGTAAAAATAACGCTTTTATTTGTAATAAGAACAGCATTTTCGCCGTGGTAACACCACAGCTTCTTCAGCTTAAAACACCTTTTTTTAAAAAAAATGCCCATTATTTATACATACAATACATGACGTATATGGTCAAACATTTAAAGAACCAGTACATAAAACCCTTTTTTTTAAATAGTTCAGCACATTCAATCATGTTATTAATTTGATGACATATTATTGAAATGCTTACATATACATTCTGTCTTAGTATGCCCTTAATAAGTAACCAAACGTTAGTTTCACTCAAAATTCTTTCATAAAGTGTACCCTTACAAAAAATAATCCTATAAAATCAAACCAACTAAACCCTTATGTACTCTAACTCATGTTTATTATATGTTTTTAAAAACTCCCTTTTTTTTATATGTATTTTATGATAAATGTCATTACATAATTTATATGCTAAATACATGATAAAAATAAAAATAAAAGTAATAATAATGTCAATGCAATATGTTATAGTCCCCGTTATAAATTCATCTAGGAACATTACTGTTTAATTATTAACTAGTGATACCTTATATAACTAAAATAAATAACTAATGTATATTTTTCTTTCTCAAAAAATTTTTCATTTTTAATATACTACTAATGTTGCAACTTTCATTAATACCTGGAAAGCAGAAAGAATTCAAACCTATCTGCCATTCCAATTCACGTACCTCCAATAAGATGTTAATAGGTCCTCCCCTCAAAGTATGTGGGACTGTGTCTATAGCTGTAAAGTTAAAACTGTGTCCTTCATGCTTCACACAATGTTTAGCTAGGGCATTTTCTTGTTCTAATTGCGTATACATGCTCATATACCCTATCACGAAGTTTTCGATCAGTTTTCCCTACATAGTATGCTTCACAGCAATTACATCTTGCTAAATATACTATAGACTTAGAAGTACAATTAAAATTATTGTTGATGTAATATCTATTCCCACCTACTTGGAAGGTACTGCAATTATTGATATAATGACAATATTTGCAGAAACCGCACTGTTTACATCCCTTCATTTTAATATTGTTGTTAAAATTATTATTACTCTCTAGGATGGACTTGAGGTTTTTCCTCTCTTATACACAAATTTAGATCTATCACCTAGTTTTTCCTTTAATTCCTCATTACTTAGTATGTACTGCCAATTCTTCAATAAGTTTGATTGTATTTCCAGTGAGTCACTATTAAATGTTGAGATAAAACTAATTTTCAAATCAAACTTCTCAGAAGCATTATTCCTACTTGTATTTTCTGATGTTGTATTAGTTATACTCATATCAGTAGTTACCATAGTAACTTCAGTAACTATTATTCTCTTCTTAAGAAGAGGGAAATACAATCCTTTCAATCTTTTGTTGTCCACTTTGTTAAGAAGTTCTAAAAATAAATCCAAAGGGTAATCCCTACTTATAAACATATTTTCAAGTTTTTTACATTCATCGTAAAAAGCTGTTTCTCTATTACACATTCTGGCTGCTCTTATGAGTTGCCCTTTAATAATAGCTCTTTTCTGTTTATAAGGATGCGAGCTTTTGAAGTGTAATAGAGAATTACAATATGTTAATTTTCTATGTATTGTAGAAATATACTCAGAATTAATATTATCCTTAGATAATTTTATATCCAAATAGTCTATTTCAGTGGTAGAAAAAGTAGAGGTAAATTTCAAAACAGGAGTAGAACTATTACAGTATTCAACCAATTTCATAGCTTCATCGGCATCTCCATAAAACAAAATGAAGATGTCGTCCAGGTACCTAGTATATAATTTTATTTTATCCTTATTGATGTTGTTCAGTAGGTATGTTTTTTCCCAGTACGCCATGAACAAATTGGCGACTGTAGCCCCACAGGGTGACCCCATTGCTACGCCTTGCGTTTGCAAATATACTTTATCATTAAAAATAAAATAGTTAGATGTCAAAATTATCTCTAACAATTCAGACACTATATCTATCTCATTTTTTACTGCTCCCAAGTCCTCAAGCATCAGGGAAACCCATTCTACTGCTTCAAGATGGGGTATCGATGTATAGAGATCGACCACATCGATCGTGAGAAAATTGTGGGAATTTTCAAAGACCATGTTATTCATACTACTAAGAAAGGACCATGAGTCCTTACATATGTATGGTATCAATTTCAGATATTTAGCTAGAATTCTTTCTACCAACTGTGCACAAGGATACGTAATCGAAAGACGACCATCGATTATTGCACGTAGAGGTGGATTCTGTAGATCTTTATGTATTTTTGGCACACCAAAAATCACAGGATTTTTAGACATATTAATATTGATGTAATTATATGTATCCATATCTATTTTGCCTTCTATAAACATGTCTCTAAAGTAGCCTCTTATTCTTGTTTTTCACATGTTTAATTCACTGACTGATGACTGAATATACGCTGGACCAGATAGTATGTCTTCCATCTTCTCAATATAAGAGTGGTTGTCAAAAATGACCAACCCACCACCTTTATCTGGTTTAATGACCCTAGTTGCTGAAGCACAAAGTTGCTTAAGACATTCTTTTTGCTCAATAGTTATATTATAACTAGTTTGTCTTTTTATTAACCCATTTTTTTGGCCTAAACTCCTAATGTCAATCTCACATGATCTTTCAAAAGAAGCTAGTACTGAATGTAGAGGAGGGATAAACGTACTCGCTAATTTGAGCTTGTGGTCTTGTATAATACTAGTATTACTGAATAGGGTATTCAAATTCAGTTTCCTTACAAAACATTTTAAATCAATAATAGTCCTAGGAATATTACATTTCCTTGTAGGAACAAAAGTATTACCATAAGCAAGTAATTCAATTAAACAAGGGTCCAACTGTACACTAGAAAAGTTATAAATGTTAAAATCACCTTTCTTGTTAGTCAGTATAGTCAAATTGTTACCATACATATTATTCATGGTCATTGCTTCAGAAACAGTTGGTATAACATTAGAAACTACAGTAGAATTACTACAATTAGCAGAAGTTGGTGATGTTGTTATCTGGTTTTGTTCCATCTCTTCTGCTGAGCTTTGAAATTCCGTGGTCCTAAAAAACGATCATCATTAAAGTTATTGTTGTAATTCGACTGTCTATTGTTAACATAATGGGGTGGCCCATTTTTATTCACTTTTTCCTGTATTCTGTTACTACGTCTTAGAGTTGGTGTGTCCGTATCTTCATAGTTGTAGTCAGAATTAACCATATTAGAAGTAAAAGTCTGGTCTTGTCCCCCATTCATTGGATTTTTGTTAGTGGTGTTAGTCTGACCACTTAATTTTGCATACGCTGTATTGTTAGCATATGCTGTTCTGTCCCTCATTAATTTTTTGTTCTTAGTAACTTTAGAATTTTCAATGAATAAGTCTATACTTGTAAAAGTCTGTGTGTAATCAAACCTATAACGTTCAAAGTCTAGGTCATTCTTAAGTACTGTGTCCAAGTCAGAAACTTCCTTTGTCAATTTACTAATTTGGATGTTATAATATTTGATCAAGACTTCATAAAAAAGGTGTTTTAAGCTGAAGAAGCTGTGGTGTTACCATGGCGAAAACACTGTTCTTATTACAAATAAAAGCGTTATTTTTACGTATTTCTGGATTGGCATTTTACACGGAATAAGGAATTACTATTTGGAACTGATTTGCTGTCTGCCTGGGAGGTGACGTCTGTTTTTTGTGTGCTTCAACTAATTATGTAGTCTCTTATCCATGTACAATTGTATGCAGGTGAGATTCCAGAAAACTTTAAACTACAGATGCTACCTCCTGTGTAGAGGCATGGAATATGGAATACCAGAAAAATATATATGAGGTTTGCTGGTTTTAGAAGTTGGAGGGCAAAGAATACAAAAGAAATAACCCATAATCCAGGGCATTTATTCTCCTCTTCCCTTTCCATAACTCACCATCTCCACAAACAGGCAATGCTTATAGAGATGCAAAGAAAGAAGAATTGTAGGAAAGTTTTCAAGATAATGTACATTTGTTTTAAAACAGCAAGCCATTGTTATGCAGATGACACAAATTTACCTCTCCTTTCAATAAGATGAAATGCCAAGTGTGTTTTCTCTGGCTGTCAAAATTGAACTCATCCACTTTTGGCAAAAAATCGAATACATCTAAAACTGAGGCTATCACTATTCATACTACCTTGAAAGATTCCTCTTCTCTCAGATTTCTACCTTCATCTTATATGCTGCTTATAGGTTTGAGTATGTTGAAAGCGTGCATAACGTAGACATTATTTTGGTTTATAAGTTGACACTTCAAGACCAAATGTCAGCTGTTGTGAAATCAGCCTATTTGCATTTACAAGATGACTTTACAATTAAACATGTTCTGGCTTAAGCTAATGTCTTGATAATAGTTCATGCCTTGTTTTTACCAGGTTAGACTATCATAATTGGATCATATGCAAATGGTGCAGAACTCTGCTGTTGCATTATTTAGTTGCACTTGCTATTATGACATGTTTTTAACATATTACCTCTTTTCTGCACAGCCTTCATTAACTGTCAGTATGTACAAGAATTATCTGTAAGATTCTGGAGTGTTATACATGTCTATTAATGATTTGGGTACCACTTATATATTGTAGTCGACTTAGTCCACATGATCTGACACTCAGGTGCAGCTAGTGGTGCCACAGGTGCACCTTGATATATCAAGTGCTTGTTCCTTTGTTTTTCAAGCTCCTTTGTAGGACTTACTACCTCAGCAGATTCAGGAATGTCTGCCCTCTGCTGGCTTTTACAAGTCACTTAAAACCCACCTTTTTGAAATTACCTTTGAATGAATAAGATAACTAGTTTGGTACTGTGCCTAGTGATGCCTGCAGGTGCTTCTGCAGTTACACCCTACTGATGTGACTAGGCATCTAATATAGCCTGTTCATATTTGCATTAATAATTTCAAAACCTTGCTCCATACATGCTGTTAAAAAAGCTTACCTGATGTGCAGCACAACTGCAGTGATATGTGACATCATATGGTGATATGTTGCTTAAGGTATAGTATAGTGTCATAATATTCATATTTTTCTACATATCTCAACAACTAAGTAACACAGACATAACTACTTCCCCTTATATGAAGGATCACAAAAGGAAGAATAAAATGGTTTTGACATACTGAAATACTGGGTTTATAAAATATTACACAAACAATATTTAATGGGTTTACTATGACTTATAATATCCACTTTAAGACTCTAATAAGCACTGTCAGTGTGATGATTAGTTTGTGCTGAACACTTTGACATTTATACTTCTTTAATAACACTTACAGCTACAGCAATATGAGCACTGGTGGAAATGTGAGGACATAACTTGATGTCAAAAAGGTTAACTTGTAATCAATGGAAGCTAAAGTACAAAATTCGACAGCTCCACTGGAGTGGATGAGTTAACCTAATGTACAAGTCTTATTGCTTTATATAGCTACTATTGCTGCTTTAATTATGTGTTCTAGTCTTTTTTTTATTTATCACATGAATCTGGTGTTTTGTTGATAAAACACCTAAATATATTTAAAGAAGTTGAAGGTGAAGTACAATTTGTGTTATTATGGAGATGCGATCTTCGGTGTCACAGAGACAATATGTTTAAAGGCAGACAATCAATTTACAGATAAACAAAGAATTTTGGACTGTTAACTACAGGCTTGATGAAGTAGTAGGGCATACTACAGTAAAAAAAAAAAAACATGTAAGTTGACTTGACACTTGGTATCTCTATATGCATTCTGGTATGACTGGGGAATTCTACCTAATGTTCTATATAGGCATAAAGTGGGAATAAGCAACCATTAAATACTGAGGTCAATAGCTAAGCAAAAGAACTAGACAGATTAATATAATATAAAAATCATTTATACAAATTCAAATATCACAAAAAATGTGATATATTTTAACTTATACATTAAATAAATTATATTTCTGGTGAAGATGCAGTATTATTCAGTCAATATTGAATGTATCATATATTTGAAAAGCAAATATTTATATAAAAATGTGTGTGTGTGTGTGTGTGTGTGTGTGTGTGTGTGTGTGTGTGTGTGTGTGTGTGTGTGTGTGTGTGTGTGTGTGTGTGTGTGTGTGTGTGTGTGTGTGTGTGTGTGCGTGCATGTGTGTGTGTGTGTGTGTGTGTGTGTGTGTGTGTGTGTGTGTGTGTGTGTGTGTGTGTCTGTGAGACAGAGACTTGATGAAGGACACATAACACTTTTGTTAAAAAGACATTTTATTTTGATAAAATATCCATTTAAATAAAACACGCAGAGTTTTGTCTGAACAGCTTTTTTGGTTTATTTAACTATGTTTGCAGAATTCTTTGTATGATTGCAGCACTATAGCAAAATGAATTTGTGTTGCTGAACTTTTTACTGTACTCTAATACAAGACTCATCTTTGCAAATATTGTACTTCTTTATTGTCTTGATTGTGCATGTAATAGAAATGTAGCTGAAAGTGGTCCCAGTAAAAATTAAAATGGTCAGTTTAAGTGTCTCATTTCTAGATTTCTTTCCTGAATGTATTATTATTATTGCAAAAGACTACATATGAAATGTGTTTGATGTACTTTTTCTTCCTTGAACTTAACAGGATTGGTATAATATATCAATTGCAAGAAGTTAGATTTTTTTCTGTTTTCCGGGACTTCACATATTAAAATGGGTGATGGAAAATAAAAGAATGGATGACAACATGAATGAATGAATGAATCTAAGTAATAAAATCATTTACATAAGGTTAGAATTTATCAACTGATAGACCATTATGTATGTGCAATATAGGCAATATTTATAGTATCTCGCTTATAGATGTAGCTCACTAGATGATTTATATATTGAGTACTTGCTAAAATACATAGTCATTGGTATCAATATATTATGAAATATATCTTAATAATTAAGCTCTCCTATAATGAAAAAGCATACCAGAAAGTACCATTCCACTTCAGATATTTAAAAACCTTTCCTGAGTTAGGGATCCAACCTCCAAACCACCGCTTATATTCCCCCCATCCTATCCCAAAAATGCTGAGGTTTTGTTCCACTCTAATTTTCTAAATTGCATGATGGTTCTTCTATTGTCAATTTAAATGGGCTAAGCCATTTTATTTACTGCATGCTAAGGAATATCACAGGAAACTAATGAAGCTGTAGCCCCCCCCCCCCCAAGACAGCCATAAATTGTGGCACTACAAAGGCTGGGTAGCATTCAACAGGGGAAAGGCAACACGGTTATACCATCCACAACTCTTTCAATACTTTTAAGCATCAGATTGCAATAAAAACTTGTACCTCTCCCTTTGTAAAATGTCTCAAATTCTGACCTGCAGTTGTTATGTACCTGATTGCTCTGTCCATAAACATACATTATTATTTTTTCAGAACAAACAGTGATTACATTTAATCATTTACATTAATGGCTTTTTGGTTTCTTCATTCTTTATCTATTATTAAAGAATGAAACATCTGTTACTAAGTTGCTATAACGTGGCTTCAATATGAACTATAATAGTCAAGTGAATGGTCACTTCAAGTATAGTAGTCAGGTGAAAGGTCACTTTAGGTGTAGTAGTCAGGTGAAGGGTCACTTAAAGTGTGGTAGCCAAGTCAATGGCCATATAATCTGTAGATGTCAGGTGACTAGTCACTTAAAGTTGACAATCATTTAGGTAGTCATCAGGATTTTCTGGCGTGGAGTAACCCATGATAAGCACAAGTCATTTTTGTGCATGCATGCATGCATTTACCCCATAGCTGTAACACATACTTTGTCTGGTGGTGCTTGTCCTTGACTTTATATCTGTTGTGTGCTCTACCTCAGACATTTGCCAGCCTTACTAGGGAACAAGGTGTCATTCTTCCCCTCAGGATGGACACGTTTCCAGCAATCATTCACTTCCAGCCTCCAAAACTGGATTCAACAGTGTTCAAAGTATTAGTCAAACTTGGGTTATCAGGGTTATTATCAGTGCTAAATCTCTCTGTGCCATGGAAACAGAGGAAATAAATGACTAAAGTTTGTAGTCTGTGACAGAATTTGTTGACCCCAGATGCTTCCAAAAGTAGTATATGTAGTCTTTAAAGAAACCATCCAAAACATCTAAACTTATATACCCCACACATAACCTATAGAAACTTTCTAACTAACATACTACCTCCTAATAAATGCCCGTGATACATAGGGACACAATTGCATTGGATTGCATGGCTTGGAACATAATGACCCTGGTGATCATTTCCTTAGGATATGACTATGAGCTATGTTGACTTGTTTTAAGTGAGCACCTAATATCTCTTAAGCATGGTTTTATCACTGCAGTTTTTTTTTTTTCCTAAGATAGGTTTCAAAAAATCCAAACTGAATCATAATTGTTATGAAAACACATATAAAATATTGAATAACGCAATTGGACAAGTCTGTTTAAGCAACACATACCAAATCTCCAGTTCATAAGTATTTGTTTTTTTTATTTTAGTTTACTTTTTCATTTGTTATCTGGGTAAAACTATGATCCAAATGGACCACTTTCAGGTTCAGCTGGGGAATGTACAATAAACAATAAGAACATATACAGACAGAGAAAAGCAAACCTTTCCACTCCAAAAGTATTAACTGAAAGAAAAATGACAGTGATATCACTAATGTTGGAGATCAGTCTGTCAGATCTCCTGGAACATGGTAAGATGTTAAAGATGTTCCCTTATTTAAGTTTTCTTCTTACCTTTTGTCATCTGAACAACTTTGATGATGACAATACTGTGCAGCAGTTCTATTTTTTACTATCCCATTACAGCCCCTATTAAGTAATTTGGTGTAATACAAAATACTGCAGTAGAGAAAAATATAAACCGTCCAGCTATGCCTCCATTTTCTAATAACATGATTTATTCTTTACAGGGACATAGGTAGCATAAAATCACAATATTTTTTTTTTCAGTTTTGATTACAGATGTCTTATAATATTCACCCAGTCAGTGCTGATTATGCTTTTCTGTAAATATCAGTGCAAAGTGAAATATGAAAAAATAAATAAATACAACTTTAACTATGACTTTATTTCTATGTTGATTATCAGATTCATAAATTTATTCTCCTTATGGACTTAATCTACATTTTTTCATAAGCTGTTGCTATAATTCTGCAGTATGCAGAGGGATAACAGCCAAGGATTCATGAGTTGTATTTTAAACAGCACTTAGATTCCTGTGGGTAATAGAATCAACAGGGAACTGGGGTCACCACTGATGTGATACTAATACATTTATATCCTGGATAACCCTTCAATGAGGCATATAAAGTAAATATTCAATTATACATGAACAAAAATAATCTACTAGCATTAATAAATATTCTAACATAGCTGGGAATGTTTTCAGGAAGATGTTAAGGAAATTGCTGTTAACAGAACACCTGCAGATATAAAGGAAATATTCATATAGCCTATATTAGGTTATAATTTTTACACATGACTGAATTAAATAATTAACTAATTATCCACTATGCCTTCTTGCAAGTATATGACAATTAAATGCTTTATTGTGAAATTATTTGCTGTTAGTTCTAGTTGTTTATTAGTTTAGCCACATCTGACTATTTGTGACCTGAAGGACTTTAGCATACCAGACCACTCTGTCAACAGCTTTTTCTTTAACGTATCACAATTTCATATGTAGCAGTGCTGCCTATCCATCATAGCCTCTGCCATGCATTTCCTCTTTTGCCTTCAATCTTCCCAACAGTGTCTTCTATATTTAATTTTGTTCTTTCCACTAAATTTCTATAAGTATTTATTGATCTGACCGTCTTGCATTCATGGAATTCTTAAACATTTTCTGCAATACCACCTTTACACAGTCTACTTCTAATACAATTCTCACAGCCAAAATGCAAGTACTTGAACAACTGTTGCTAAGAATATATGGATTTTTGTTTGTGGTAGTGATGCTAGTCTCCTTCTTATAGAGCTTTGTATACTTTAATGGCATTTTAATATATTTGTCCTCTGCTACCCCCCATCTTTGTCTTTTATCATGTTCATATTCATCAAAAAATTTCCATTAATATCATCATTCTTCTTGAAGAGCATTATTCTTTATTTTTGCACTAATTTAAATATGATATTTTACCTCTATTTACGTGCTATTTCTGAATCTGCTTTCAGTTTGACATATTGCACTATCACTACTGACTTTTGATCTTTAACTTTTCTTGCCTCTTCTAAGGTTTTCAAAGACAGCCATTTCCCCACCTTAGTCATCTTTTTAATTTTGTAGTATTTTTGTTGTCCCCTCCTGGACAATATCAAAAACGTCTGTCTATTGTTCTTTGACCATTCTCTCCACAATGTGTACTCCATCAAATATGCTCTATACCTCATATTCATGTAGAGTATGTTTGAACTCACATCTGGTTGTCCTGAAGGATTTTCTTTGTTTGCTTTAACTTGATTCTAATCTGTGTGATACCAACTGATTGCCCAGATCTCAGTGAGCTCTGAGGCTTGCTTTTTGCTAACTGTATATAAAGCTCTTCTATCACCGACTGCAAACTATATAGTTAATCTGATTTTGATATTAATCACCTGTTCATATTTATCTGCAAAACCATCTGTTAGGTTGCTTAATTAGAGAGTTTGCTATAACCAGTGAATTATTTTGGAAGAATGTTCTCTGTATAAGCTATGTACTGCTTCATTTCATAATCCAAGGCCAAAGTTACAGTTTGCTTTTGTTGTGCTTTTACCACCAACATTACCATTCCTAGTCACCTGTGAGGAATGTAATATGCAATTTTTGGGCATTACATCCATTGATGCTGATCCTCAGAAAAATGGACAACATAAAATTGTTTAGAATCTGCAGCTGGAGTATAAACTCTTATTACTGAAATGTTGAATAGCTTATCTTTTAGTCTGATGGAGATCATGCTATCATTTTTGGAGTTGTAACTGAGGAATGATTTAGACATCTTTTTATTAACTATGAGGTATATTTAATTTCTTCTGCAAGATTCTTATCCAGAATTTAAAATCTAAATGTCATCTGATATAAAATGACCATTCCAGGTCAATTTTTGTTCACTAGTTCACTAGATGTAGATTTTTATTCTTGTCATCCTATCTTTAAACACTTCAAGATTACCTTGGTTCATAATTCTTAAGTTCCAAATAAAATGGTATACAGTTCTTTGAAACATCAGATTTTCTTTTCTTCTTGTGCACCTTGACAAATTGACATCCTCTTAACTTTAACGCACATGCAGCTCTACCTCTTCTTATAACTTTGGGTTAAGGAGGCGTCTCTTGTGGTGCCATTTGATTTGTCTTTTTTAACATAAATGTCCCTTTTCAGGGTTGACTTGGGAGTTAATCTGATTTTGATATTAATCACCTGGTCATATATACCTGTAAGTAACTTGCTCCTATTCAGAATGTAGACAAATTGAAGGTATAAGGAAACAAACCATGATTTTCATTTGTCTGTTTTTTTTTTTTTTGGCAAAGATGCTGTAAAAAATCTGTAATACTGCAGTTGAAAAGCTTCTATGGTCATGTGCACAGCTCTCCACGTATAGCACCTCTCACAGCTAAATGTGACTACAAATAATTCAGTCAGTATGATCTGATTTTGGCTTGACCAGTGCATTACATTTAGTCTGCTCTTTCTGACATATCATGTTTGCCTTGGGTAACCCTATGAGGAGTTTCAAAGTTTCAAAGTTTCACTGAGGTACACAGACCCTTCATTGTGAAATGGTAATGCTCCAGAAGGAGTAAATGCAAGCAACAAGGCAGTATTCAACAGCTCATGTCAACTATAGACTGTCTTGTTTTGCTTTGTTTTGGTAGAAGAGTGAGATATCCTAAATCAACTGTTTATTGAAATTCCAGAGTCCTCATGCATGATGTCAGCTGCATTCTTTCAATAAACCTCTTCATATTAGTTAATTCAGATCTAATCTTCAGTTTCTACTTCAGGCTCAACCTACAACTAGGGATAACACATACCAAATCACAATTAAAATGAAATCATAAAGTACTTTACATCTTATGTTATTTTGACACTTTTACCTGCTAGCCCCACCTGTTATACTCTGCACCACTGCTCCTCATTGCCAATCAACCCATTCCTTGCTTGAGCACATGGCTCATCTTGTTTCTATATCTCTACTGAGGCTGCTTCCTTTTTTTAGACTCTATTATTTCTCTTTTATCTCTCTTTCTTTTTCTTCTTTCCAACCTAACAACAAATCCATATGGGCCTATTGCCTTTGATGTAGATTCTCCTCTTTATAACTGTAAGATTTTAGTATACTTGCTTGATATTATTCATTAAACTACCCACCTCATCTCTACTAGGGTCCTGCAACATTTTCCATTTTCTTGTTATTGCCTTTTTCCCAGCTATCAGAATTAAAGATATTTACTCCTTAATATGTATATATTCTTTAAGATTCTCCACTCAACCCAGGTAAAATCCAATTCCTATAGTTGCCACCAGCCTAGATATTAAAATTTTCAGTTCCTCCCAGAATATGAATAATTTACTACATTTCTAAAAAATGTGCTGTCGGTCCCCTACCTGTTCTTAATGACATCTTCACCATGTTTGGTTTACCCCAGCAAATGCTTGTGCAGCCTGTCTGGTGTGTAAATGTGCCAGTGTAAGCACATCCATGCAAATATTCTAAACTTCATTCATTTGGTCATGAATTTGGGGTCACTACATGTTTCCCTCCACCTTTCCTTGGAAATCTCTCTCTTTCTACCTCTGCTATACATGTATTTTCCCCAATAGTAATGTTTCCACTATCTACTGTTGTTGCCATATATAATCTAATGACTAGTCTTTTATTACTTGCTTCTCCTCACCTTGATTCTAACAGCAGTTGAATTATCCTCAGCATCACACATCCTTTTCTTTTTACCTCATAATCATATCCTTCCAAATCTTACAGTCCTGAGTAGTTTATAAACCCTCTAGCGCTTGGCTTAAATTTCCCAAACAAACTCCTCCTACTGCATCTTCTTCCTTTGAATTCTGAATTGCACCTGTAATATATTTTGCTCACTCTTTTCCACCACTTTTTCACTAGGAGGGTGTTAATTGCTAACCAAAGTCTGCCTTATCCAGTAGGTAACTTCCAGCCATTTTGTAATCATTGCATTTGATACAATCCTTTATATTACATCCAGGTATCTCTTTCTCTGTTCTATAGCCTATGCTGGTGAACAATCACATTCAGTCTCTGAAAATCATGATTAAACTGCATAAATACAACAATTTCCATTTTAAAATAGATATTATTCTGCAGCTAATATACATACCTTAATGTGTGGCCCTAAAGTAACTTTTGCAAGTGTGGTGCTGCTAACCCTCCCTCCTCAATTGATAAAGTTATCCTCCATTACACCCCTGGGGCCCTTATCCCATCAAATATCACATATGAACACTACATATAAAACGTAAGGTACTATAAATATGTTAACTGCTTGCACTCTATAATCAAGATCTCCCTTTATCACCCCCCTCCATCTTTTTATCATATTATAAATCCTGTCCTTTTTTCCCCCCCAAGACATTTTCATGAAATCCTTTGAGTTCTTTATTATTCATATTCCTAGGACAATAAGAGTAAAACCAAACGAAACAAAGCAAAACCAAGAAAAAATGGACTTGCTCGACGAAAGTTTAATGAAAGACAACTAAATCCACAAAGAATGAATGTCAGGCAATATCAAATAAGCACTTTCGTTTGGCTCCTGCCAAACTTTTTCAAACAGTTTACACATCACTTCCTGCTGGTTAAATATTTTTTATCAGTGATGTAAGCAATTAAAACCATTCAAAATGTTAAAGAGGCAGCATGCCTACATAAAATAACCTTTAAAAACAATACAAACAAAGCAGTTTTTTGCGATCCAAACAATGTTTTACAATCAAAACAATTTTTGTGTGTACCAAACAGAAGGTCAATAAATATATGCACAAAGAACATGTGCATATGTGTGCATAATGACTGCTTATTAAAAATGCCAAAAATGCAAGAAATGCACACAAAGGAACAGCGTATGATGTGTGCTCGCAAATCCAACCCTGTATGCAAGGATGTCAAAGAATGTGTAAGGTGTATAAAAAATGTGTATAAAATAATAAAATATATGTGTGTGAATGGGAATAAACATCTCTTGTGTCAACATACAAGTTAATAATAAATAATATGTAATATGTAATAAATATTGTATAAATAATAATAATAATTATAATCTTGTAGAATATATGAAATGTGTATAAAATGTTATATTAACTTCTCCACAAAACTAATGCTAGCGAGGGTGAACATGTATAAAATGCTAAAACTATATTCACGAAACTCTGTTACTAAACCCAAAATAATCATAAATTAAAATGTTTGTGTTTGTTAATTCATTCCATGTATGGTATTCGCAGTGTCAATTATAAAATGTGAAATTGGAAAATGTAAAAGTGAAATCTATAAAAGTAGAAAATGTAGTTGTTAAAATTATAAATATAAATATAAATATCAAATAAAAAATTCAGAATATAAGTATAAAATTGTACATATTAGGGATGGGAGGGTGGCGTAATGGTTAAGGTGTTTGCCTTAGAAATACACGGTGGAGGGTTTGAGTCTCACAAGGGATAATTGGCTAGGCTTAAAATGGCTCGCAAGGGCAATTAGCTTAGTACTAATCTATGAACCTATGAACCTATTATGCATTATGTATGTTTATAAATTACACTCAATACCAAACAAACCGAAAACCATGTATGTGTTTTCTTAATTTAACTACAAAAAAATAATAAAACCATGTAGTAATATAAATAGTAATAGTAACAAAGATGTTGAAAGTACACAATTTAATAGTGTAAAAAAGTAATAAATAAAATAAATTAATTAATAACATGTAAGGTTTGAATTAATGTAAATATATGTGTACGTGTATGTATGCATGTAATCAATTTTAAAATAAAATAAACTATTTTGGTGTGAAATACTTATTAAATGTGGTGGTAAATCCATGTAAATAAATAAATAAATAGTAGTAGAAAGAGTTTTTTATCTCACTAGTGATTTTAACTTTAAAATACTACCAATAGATAAGGAATTATTCAACCCTGGCCAATTATTTGCGTTTAACCTTAATTGCCATTCAAGCACACGTCTTTCTAGTAGTAATTGCCACGCACCACCTCTGATGTCTACTTTCAGGACATCCAATACTACAAACTTAAAATTGTGAGATGTGTTTGTGCAAATGTGTTTCGCTAAAGCATTTAATTCCTAGGACGTTTGATCTAGAATATCTCCACTAGCCTGGATAATGTTGCACTAACTCACCTGTAGGTGTAAAATTAATACAAATTGACTTTGTCTTATCCTCATTAATCTTATATCCTGATGATCTTGTAGATTGTCTCGAGGTTCCAAATATTGCAGAATATCGTGATCTGATCTGGACAAGTATAAAATGTCATCCACAGGCATCGCCAAGTTCTCTTCTTCTTCTTCATACCACTCTCATTCCTGAATGTCACACCAAGTTATTTTTTGTGCAAGTGGCCCTAAATATATGGCTAACAATACTAAGGAGAGTGGACATCCTGCCCACTTCCTGTGCAAATTCATTTACTGCTCTACAAATCATTATATATTTCTTGAAACAACAAGATAAATTCTAATGGAAATCAACTGTACCTTTATTTCAGTTAATGTCAGTGATGCAACAGGTAGTAAACTCACCTATGGTGTATACTGCTATGGATTCTATTTCCACATGAGGTAGATCACTGACACTGCAGTGCAGCATAAGGGACTGCTGCCCTCCTGAGTGTGTTGTCTTTCAAATGAGATGTTAGACCAAGGCCCTACATGATTCAGTTGGTGGTAGCTCAGGGGGGTGTAAAGAATTGCATGGCTCTTATTGAAAAGAGTTTTGTACTATTTACAATATTTAAAATTAGAAATAATTAAGAAAATCCTTACAGCAAATGAAAATCATTTATTATTCCCTTGTACTCTTGTTCACATAACCAGAATCTTACTATACTAAGTATTTCTGTCAAACTCTAAACTGTATTGAATAAAACCTCCTTCAGCCTAGCTTTCTAAATATTACAAATAACTCCAAATAAACCTTTATCCATTTTATCTACAATTTTCCTATTAATAAGCATACAAAACCATGTTGAGATCACATTTTCCACTTTTTACATCACCCAATGGCATTTCTTTAAAAACCTTTCTGCATAATCTTTTCATCATTTCCCAAAATAAAAATACAAATACATGCTCTGTAGTTTTGAAATCTTTGCAAAACAAACAAAACCTCTCAGACATTGTTTTATATAACATATTTTTCGTTGCTGGCTGATTATTTATTCTCAGTCTGCACAGAAAATCTTGACATACAAAAATATTCTTAAATCTAATCTTTCTTGCTTTAACTGCATCAGTAATCCTTTTATTTAACCATTCCAAGGATTAATCCATTACCATAGCTTCACAATGACATTATATTGCCCTTTTAGGAAACTCTTAAAATGTTTCATTTCCAAATCCCATAACCTTATTCATATCTGATGCACCAATATTCCTCTATTCTCTTAACTCCTTTTTCTTTTCATTTTGTCTTTACATCTGCACCACTCCCCATATTTCACATCAAAAATTTGTGCTGTATTTTCTTTAATTATACTCTCTTTATCAACTAATACCTTATATAAACTTAGAGATGTTAATCGAACTTAAACCCCATTCACCACTTTTCATTTATTAAACCCCTTTGTTCACAGGGTTCAGCCTATAATCTTTAAAACAACAGAAAAGAAATTGCAGTACTTCTTTTTTTTCATAATGATATACACCATCGCCAAACATCCAATTTATACCTATCATATACTAATCATAATTGATTGAGAAAAAAGTTGGATAATTTTGAGAGAAGCAAAAAATTAAGAAAAGCAAGAAAAGAAAAGAAAAAAAATAAAAGGTAATTGCATATAAAAGTAAAATTCTGGTGAGGAAAAAAAACAGAAATGTTGATTGTATATGAGATTATTTAAAGTAATTGAATAAAGTGGTCTGGGATAGCATTCAATGAGTGCAAAAGAGAATATTAATATCTTTATAGAACAAGATTATATAACAATATTCAAGATCTTAGGTCAGCAATCTAATGGATAGGAGACAAAGTTCCTATTTTGCAAGGTAATTTTATAAACTTCAATATATTTAATGGCCATCTCTTCAAATCCTATTTAGGATAAGTTATTCATATAAAGAAAATTTTGAGTACTATATAGTTTAACCAATTGGATAAAGCTACTAGTATAGTAGAATCTTTGAGCTGATTGATTTTGTGAAGAATATGCAGAATTGCAAAATTCTTAGCTAAAATACCTTTTTGATAACCGAGAAATTGTAATTTATCTTTGAAAGAGTTCCAAATATTAAAAGAATACTTACATCTCCATAAGATATGCATTAGATTTGCATATTCACTAAGGCATGCATTTCAACTAGGTATATTCTTGGGATAATATGAAACTATTTTAGCTGGAGTCATGTAAGCATTGTTTAAAGTCAAATAAGCTATAGAACAGCTTTCTAAGAAATATGATTTTTTTGTTGTAAATAATAGAATTTTGTATATCATTTGGTGACAGAGAAAAATAAAATAATTCAACCAGTAAGAAGATGAGATGAAGGAGTTCTTGTATTTAAACCTTACTGTTAATTTAATGATTTGGATATAGGCTAGTCAAATAAAAAAGTACCTCATAGTTGGTTAGCATCATTGGATTCTATGTGCTGTTAAACTTTAATTTTATTAAATAACACATCTGATTTAGAATAGGTGTATAACATTTGGGTAGCTGCAAATGAATTTGCAGATTATCTAGGGACATTGTGCTATGAGAAATAATGTCCCAAATCAGCTTGTCTTTAATTGGGGGAAATTAGATTAAGCAATTGGTTATTTAATTTCCAACCTTTTTTGCAACTGATCGGTTGTGATAGTTCTAAAGAAGAATATAAATTAAGAATATTAATTAAAATTATTCTTTGAGATATAAAGTCATGAATTCTAAGACGTGTGCCTTCCTGTTATAGATGTGGAGGAGGTAATGGATTATAATCCTATTGGTGTAAATAGTAATACAAAATTTTTATCCATAGTGAATACCAAAAGATAGTTTATTACTTTCAATAATCTACTACATACTTTATTGTAATCTTGCCTAGAATGCCTAAAGAATTGCTTATAATTTTGCCAGTAAATATGTCTGTATGTGCATGCTTTTATCTCAACTATATTGCTAGTCTGCCTTGATACCTGTGCTAACTCTGCTCTCTCTCTCTCTCTTTTCTTCTTTTTTCTCTTCTACCCAGCTCTGCATTGTCCTGTCTACTTGTTGTCCTAGCTACCTACCAGGAGGAGATACAAGACCCTTACAGTACAGCCAAGACCCTACCAACAGACCCTTACAATCTCTCTTGGCCTGATCTTTCTTCTGCCACACCTCCCACCTTCAAGAAAGTATGTTATGGACTTAATCACATAATATTAATAGACCCATAGTACTTTTTTTACATTTTTTATATAGACCTGCTTAGCTTGCTACTAGCTTGAGTAAACAGCAGCCTTAACCCCTTCAACCAACAGTACCCCTTACACATACACTTTCTTACTACCTACTTACTCTTACTCTTACTTAGCATTTTTTTTCTCTTTTTCTCTCTCCATCTCACTTTCCTCTTCACCCAGCTCCTGTTACTACCTTATACAATTGTTCTCTTACCCACACCTGTCCCACTCTGTACTACCTCTGTACTCTTCTCTGTTTCATCCCTTCATTTATCCTCTATCATCCCTTTCCTCCTCTCACCATCCTCTCTCTCATCCCTCTCCCCTACTATCTTCTCCATTAAATCTGTTCCATACTGTATTTTTTTGTCCTGCTGCTCACCTTCCTACTCTCTATTCTGTGCTGCTCACTTACCTTCAGTCCCTCCTCCTTCCTTCCTGTTTCTCCTCTACCTAAAAGTTACCAATTCTCACTTACCTCACTTTACCTCCCGTACCTGATTATTTGTTCTTCTCTGTTCCTCTGTTCCTGTAACCTCCTCCAGTCCTTATCTACTTCCTCTCAACTCCCTCCGCCCCCTTTCCCCCCCCCCCCCCACCCCACCCCCCCATCCTTTCTTCCATCTATATCTTTTCCCACCCCTCTTTTCCACCAATCAATAACTAACTCTTCCCATCCCATCCACTCTATTTCTCTACACTCCACACTTTTTCTCACCTCTCCTCCTTCCCTTCCACCACCTTAACCCCTTTCTCCTAATACATTGTCATCTACTACTTAGTAATACTCTATTATTACCTTCTAACATACTAACCTAACAACATCTCTACATACTCACTCCTTATCTCTCACACACTCACAATCCCCTCCTCTAACTCTGCTGCACCTAACTCTCACCTCCTCTATAACACTATCACACTTATTCTACCCCCCAAACCCCACACACCTCTTTCTCCTATTTCCTCTCATGCTGAATATATCACAATATAACTTTCAGTCTCAGCTCAGCCACCCACCACAACCATACACATGAGGACCCACCACTCCAATCCATTAACACCTCCTTTACCTTCCCTACTCTTCTCACCTTATCTCCTACACTAATACTCTACTCATTAACCCTCATCCTAATCCAACTCAACTCAACACCAAGAGCTTCAAAACCCAACAAACCCATTACCACTACCACTCACTCCATCACCCCCTAATACTACCACCTTCAAACTAACAAAAGGTGGTAGCTCACCTCACCACTACAGACAACACAAAAAAATACCTGGACAACAATAACCTTAACTCATCCAATTACCCTAACTATTCTAGTAGTTTATTTAACTTCAAATGTACACTTCCAACCTACTACAAACCCACCCTTAATACCAATATCCAAACCTTGCCCATTACAACATCTAAAAAAATCTAAAATTTTCCTTAAACAGCCTTTTATTTTAAATTTAATTTTACTTTTCCAATTAAACATCCTTTCTCTCTTCTAATTTAAACTATTAACTATCTAACTTTAAAACTCCATATTAACTTCCTCCACTAGATCTCTATGTATTACCACAATAACTACCCACCAGGCAATAAAATTACTACCATTGAAAACATACTTGAAAATTACCTCACATTACCACCATTTAAACCATCATTCTTGGTGATTTCAACATTAACAAAAAATATTGCAAAAAATACATCACCACTACCATTTTACTTAATTACATAATAATTAATCACCCCTTGAATTACGATTAAAAATTAAAAAAAAAAAAATTCCCTTCCACAAATTCTGGAAAACAACCAGACCATAATAAGTCCTACACATTTCAAATGTACCCCAGAATAAGCAAGCCCCACACTTTCCAACCCACCCATTTAAAAAGAACAAACCACCAACCAAAACTGTTATTTCATTGAAACCAAGACCAAGAAAAAACTTCTTCAGAACAATTAGAACCAGCTTTAAGGCTTGTAATTGGTCCCCATTAAAACAATCTTAACTTTATAGCCATGTCAAACACAACATGTTAACTTTTAAATATGAACTAACCCACATAACCCCTGATAAAGCCATCCTAGCCAACTTACACAAAATCCACCCATGGCTTTCTAAGGAACAACCAAAAAGACTTAACATATAAACAAAACCTTCACAATTAACTCAAAACCAAACAATGAGTCAAACATACAATAAACTTGAACAACAAAAGACTGAATCCAAAAAGCCATGATCTACCTAAATAAAACGCAGCCATCACTCAAAAATCAACCACAAAATTCAAATAAAAACCTGTAACCCACCCTCCATACCCAAATCAATTTTACACCATCCATACTCCCATAACACCAATTACCCAAGATTATCCCAAACATACCAAACCCTACTTTCAAAAAATTCCCATAACTTTCCCTTACTTAAACTTCAAGCACTTTCCAATTCACCAATCATCTAATTACAATTCACACAATGCCTCATGTGACAGATCCAAATTCTCCGCGTTCCAATATCCCTGCTCCACTCCCACCGCTACCAAGCCTTTCCTCTAAGAACTCCTTCAGACCTTAACATGCACCCAACTCTACTTCCTATAGCAGCAACAATTCGTAAGATTCTATACAGCTCTCTGCCCAAGTCTATCTGCAGCTGAAGAACCAGTGAGGGATAATCCCTTCAAATTATTTGAAATTACACTCTATTTCCTTACCAGCCTCTCCAATTACTCCTCTTTACTTAATACATAGACACCCCTACTCTATCCTTCTGTCAATTTTTCATGTATGTGGTATCTTCCCACCTTATCTATCTCACCTTCTCCTATATGTCAACCATCCCTGTCACCACATCCTCATCCTTCACGAGCTCCATAAAAATCCTCCTCATTCAACCTTTACATGCTTCCAAAGAGAAAACCACCTTACCATGAACTTTCCTTCTACTTGTCATCAAGGAACTTCCATAGCTAATCAGGTCCATCTGATAAATATATTGACATCAATTTCACAAACACTTTGTTACATTATAAATCAAATGAAACCAATTAATGTCAAAATAACTCAAATTAATCTTGTGTTACAGAGCTATCTTCTTCGACCCCACTACCCCATAGATAAATCCAGGAACTTAAGCTCAATGATTAATAATAATATTTTAGACAACAATCTGAAAAACTTCACTATATGAGTCTAAACTTTCATATCCCTGCAAGAAACCTTGATTCTCTATATGCACACAACACCTTCACTCACCGAAGACCACTAACTTACTAAAAACATTACACAGAAATTAGAATTATAAACTACATGCCTGCTGACTTCACCATAACCTCCTCCTTTAAAATACACTTTACAAAATTAAATCCAAATACTAACCCATATCACCAATCTCACTGAAATAACTCAACTATATCATACCCATAAATCTTCAATCACAACTACTTCTAGCCCACATATCTCCTAAACTTTCACACCCTATCCTAATAATATGATCTTAATAACCTTCATAAAACAGGCTTGAATATAGATATAACTCTAACAATACCTAATCCTCACTCTCTTAATAAACTCAACCCTAAAACATTCTAACTCACTCTCAACACATAGCAAATTTAACATTTCCTAACCCAACCCCTAAAAAACTCTCCTCTCTAAAACTCACCTCCTACACTTACTCCCATTATTACCTTGTTAAACCCACAATCACACTTAAGCCCAACCAATACTTTAACCAACCCTGTAGCAACATACAAAATGTCTAACCTCAACTCTCACATTAAACACTTGGGATTTACTCTCTACCTTCATGCTACCTCCTATCTAATATCCAACCTTTTTCTCACAACCTGTAAACTCCTAATCTTCCTAACAACCCTCAAATCTCCTCATAACTCAACTAAGAACCCTACTTTCTACCTCCAAATATTTCAATAGAACTCTGACTCTCTTCAGATTTTAAAACTCAAAAATCTCAACTCTAGAGCAAACCTAAACTCTGTTCAAAAACTAACTGTTTCTCCCCCTTACGCTTTATTATCTCCTTTTCTGAACAGTTAAAACACAGCTTCATGATAAATTGTATTATGTTTAGCCCAATATCTTGTGTTATATACTCTATATACCTTAAACCACTTTTTAGCTTCTTTTATTAGTTATTATTAATGTAGTTGATGTGTATTTTACTACTCTAGATATATACTGTTAAGTTTGAATAAATACTAGGATTTATGATTTAACAGTATAAGAAAAACATCAGGTAGTCCCAAACCACCCTCATTTTTAGTAAGCATAAATTTATTATAAGTAATCCATCAGGTGACCATTTACATCTGCTCAGAACTGAAGTAAAGTTAATAAAAAACTTAAAAGGTAATGTTTGAAAGCAAATTAATACAGTTCTAGATAAAATATTCATTTTTTCAAAGCAGTTTTAGAAAGCAATGAAATATTTTAGTTTTTCCATCTTGAAATCTCATTTAATATATTGGACCATCTCCATTGATTAATGAATTTTGATTAAACTGAATTCTAAGATATCATAAAGAGGAATGCATTTTGATACCATACTTTGTACAGGCTTCAAGTGAAAGAAAACTGGAATTGAAAGGGAGTATGGCAGACTTGTGAAGCTTAAGATAGAAATTGGAAAATTTTGAATAGCTTGAAACTGTGTAAATAATTTTAGGTAAATCAGATTTTAAGAATAATAAATGTTTATATCATCTGCAAAACTGGTGAAAGGCAACAGTATATTTAATATTTTAGGAATTTGAATAATAGGACATTTGTGAGAGTATCATAAATAATGTCTCAATATATAAGTTAAAGAGATAGGGGGAAGAGGACAGCCTTAGCTAGCCCAATTAAAATATATACAGGAGTTGTTGTTTGACTTTTGGCTTTTCCTGGTTAGGGGTCGCCACAGCGGAACTCCGGTCCACTAATGAATGGCAGTAGGTTTTTACAGTGCCAAGTTGCCAGCTCAATGCCCAACCCTTCAACTAATGCACACCCATTCACGCATGTCTTTCGGAACGCCACATGACCGCGGGGAGGACATGCAGATACATGAGTAATCCTACTTTATTTATAATAAGCTGAGTGCATGCATTTGTAAAAAGAACCTGAATGGCTTTGATAAAAATGGGAGGAAAACCAAAAAAGTGTATTACATAAAAAAAAAAAAAAAAAAAAAAAAAAAAACATTCTGGTTCATGTGATCAAATACTTTATAGGCATTGATGGCAAAATCAAAAATGTTATGTTGTTTATTAATTAGAGTTTGAGTTGTTTCAAGGGTAAGAGTATACTCATTTGTTTGTCTCAACTATAAGGAAAATATACTGGTATTTGAGATAAGTGATGGGAGAACTATGTCCAGGAGAGAGAGAGAAATGCATTTTTAAATCAATCTCTATAAGTGATATCAGTCTATAGCTGGCATCGTCTGCGAGGTCTGAATTAAGTTTGTGTACAAAAATGTTTTTAGTGACATTTAGGTAAAGAAATACCATTATCACTTGTTTTAATGAATAAATTCAACAAGATTTTGATAATGATGTAAAACGTTTGCAGAGTTCTGAGCTGAATCTATTCAGGCCAAATGCTTTAAAAGATTTTAAATTGCTAATAACACTAAAATGTCTTGTGTAGTAAAGGGGGCAGAAAGAAATACTATTGCTCTGGGTTTAAGTTTTAAAATGGAAATTGATTTAAATAAAGTAGTAGACAATTATTAGTAGTATTAATATTATCACCTTCATATAATTTTTTATAATGTTAGTAAATACTTGCAAAAAGTCTTCTAATGAATTTAGTGTCTGGTCTATATATACAACAGATGTTATTTGTATAGGAGAATTGGTAACTTTTATCAGTGTAGTCAAAGCCTTAGAAAGTGTTTGTGCTAGGGTTGCCAACTTTTCAGGTCAAGAATTCTGGACATGTAGTAAAAGCAAAATACATGCAGAATAGAAGTGTGTTTAACTTCCCCTCAAGGGTAATATTACAATGTTACTGTGCGCAGTCAAACATATTCTTGTGTTCTTCACTGTCAGTGACAGTGTCCCTAAATTCTGGACTGTCTAGAAAAATTCTGGACAGTTGAAAACCTTAGTTCAACCTTAGTTTCTGCCCATTCAGAGTATGCAACTAGACATTTTGTTTTATAACAGGAAACTTGATTGATATAAAGAAGATTTAGGACTTTTTTGTATCTATAATCTGTTTATCATGGTCCTCATTACTTTGTAGAGATTGTCTGTCATTAAGATCTAAAACTTTATAGTTCATATTCGTCTCTTTATTCAAATGCATTTTTTATAATAGGACACTTTATTAATTAATATTCCCCATTAGCTGAGTTTTCAGGACTGCCCATTGTATAATGTATGGGATATTTATATCATTAGAAGATGATTCAAAATATTTTAAAACAGCTGTTAACTCAGATTAAACATCTTTCTTTTAGATTGGATTTTGGAGTACACCAGTTAATATTTTATTTAATATACTAGAAGTAAAGCTGATTCAAAACTATCTCAATTTTGAAGTGCCATCCTTCAACTATTTCTTCTTCCTCTTGAAGTACTAGAATCCTGATTAATTAATTGGACCGTTGAGCATTATCTAGATTCAATATTAAAATTAAGTTTTACTTCAAGAAATTTACTGGAAAAATTAGGAAGAACTCAAGCTTGGGCACATTTTGTGAAAAAAGGTAGTATTTTTTTTTCACTGAGGACTTAGTTTTACATGTTAGGTAGGGGTCTACTAAATCAAAGTAAGGGAACAATTCTAAAATAGCTAAAGAGGTGTTCAGATTATATGACTAAAGGTATAAAGATTTAACTTTCTTCAGGTCAATGACTGTGCTTCAGTCTCTACCAACAATAAAGTAATGGTTGTTACACTTTCTTACTAGATTGTACATCTTCATTATGAAGTCATGCTGATTATAACAGGGATCATATACATATAAAAATAGAACAGGTGTACCATAATAGGTGCTATGACAAATGAAACTATCTACTTTCTTTATTCAAACCCCAGTAAAGAATATCATGTTCAACTGAGGTTTTGATTAATATGGAAAATCTTATACTATTGTGTTTAGTCCCTCCTGCAAGTATTTTTTATGACATTTTGATAATTTAGTAGTTTCACATAGATCTGTCTAGGTTATTCCAAATGAGAAGACAGACTTAGGGCACTATGAGCTTGTTCAATGCATATATATATATATATATATATATATATATATATATATATATATATATTTTTTTTTTTTTTTTTTGGGGGGGTGATCATTGTCTAGAAAAATAGGAAATATAGATACTGATATGTCTTAACCCTTTTTTTAATTTTACACTTTTGTTAGCTTGTCATTTGTGTTTCTTGTATGAAGCTGATTGAGGCTGAGGACTTATACAGTAAGTTAAAAAAAAGTTTGTATTTTAATTTGCTGGATCATATTTAAATTCCTGAATATGTGATATTTTAAACATTTTTGTTAAGGAAAACTGATAACATTTTGTATATACACTGAATGGCATGAATTTTGGAAGTTGTTTGCTTGATAGGAGAAGAAATAAATGGCGTGTATTATTATCTTGGAACAGAACAATTAAGGGCATTGATATTATGACCGATATAGTCCACACAACTTTAGACATGTAACATCTATAGTTAAAGAAAGAAAACATGCAGCATCAAGCTCTTCCCTGCTAACATTCTGCAAAAAAAAAAAAAAAATCTAAGTTATAGAAATTTGCATAATGAAGATACAGAAACAGCATAATAAAACTGCAATACTCAGTCTCGGTAGAAAGGTTTATAAAAGTTATTACATAAAAGTTAAATAAACTAATATACAATTTTGTAAACAGTAAATAAAACACTACCAGAATTATAAACATATGCATAACATCTGTACTCCAAAAATCAGGAAGGTATCGGCAATAGTTAATATGGCTAGCAGCAGTAAATTAATTCAGTCAAAGTAAACTTTTTTGTCAATCAGATATACACAGCAGTGCAAGCTGAATGAAATTATGTTGCTTTGGTCCCAGTGAAAGACATAATAATGAACACATAGTTTGAGTGACAATAAGACTAATGCACATACGAAGAACAAGATGGCTGCTATTGTAAAGAAGAAAAACTCTGCTCTGGTGCTGAGCTCATTAAAAATATAAATAATCATACTTAAATACTTAAAACTTTAAGATCTGATTATCTATTTACTGAATTACCAGCTCTGCATCCTTAAAAGAAATAGAAATAGATCCAGCTGGATTGAAATATCCTGCAATCACAATACAGCCACGAGGTACTGATGTCCTATTAACCAAAACCAAAGGATTAAATAGAAAAGGTTTCAAATGTCAAGTGAAGATATGGGGATGGAATCACAAACTATAAAAGTAATGTTTTCAATGCTTGTCTCTGCAGAAAAGGAAACAATCACATAAAAACCCTAGGACTACTAAACAACAAGAATCTTCAAAAGAACCAACAAAACGAAACTGGACCAACTGTCAAACATTGATGATTTGAAATCAGCTTTACAGCTAATTCAACAAGAAATACAGGACCTATCTAAACAATTTAAATTATTTGGCAGATCTTTTAATTGAATACTAACAAGAATGGAAAAAACAGAAACAAAGATCTTTGAAAATGAAAACAAAATAGATCAGATACAAAAAGACTCTGAAAAGAACACAAAACTTATACAGGACCTGCAAGATAAAATTACCAGTCTGGAAATGAAAGCAAGAAGAAATAGTATCATAATACATGGAATTCCCAAGCAATATGCAAATCCCATTCTTTTAAACATGATTTGTCATATTTTAAGTGCATTACTTGATGATATACATGTGGCTAAACAAATGGTAATTGAAAGGGTTCACTGAGTGATTAGACCTGCACAAATCACAAACTGACCAAGACAAGTCTACTTTAAACTATTAAATCATCAATATGTATTAAAAATACTATGAACTGCCAAAAAGAAAAATCAGTTTATCTGGAATGGATGTAAAATTACCTTTTCTCAAGATGTATCTGCCTCAGTGCTTAGAGAAGCAAGGACTGCCTTCATGGATGCCTTTAAAGGACAACCACTGAAAGTTAATGCAGACTGCTGCCGAATATTTATAACTAAAGATCTAACCTGCTTTTTTGTTAAGATTGTCCAAACTCTAAGCTGATTTAAATTTCCTGGCAATAATTGCTCCTTTTTTGAATTGTAGCTGGAGCAAAAAGGTCTGTGCAGAAAACAGAGGAATCAATAAGTGAAAATAAAGAACTTCACGAGGACACTTAGCTTGGTACAATTGTGTCAAACATCACTTCCCTTCTATATTTCCCTTCAGCAGAAACTAATTCTAGTAACTATACTTGCAGGTCCGAGCAATTATTTGCAATATAACAACATTGAATTGTATGATTCAGCACCTAAGGTGAAAACCCCTAAGTGATCTGTTTTTATTTGTAAATCCAAGTTTAAATCATCCCAGTATGCAACATGGGGTCATTTCATAGAACTATGTTGCATATCATAGTATACATCCCACTTCCTTCTTGGAAATCTGTGAATGAGATCTTATACGCATTAATAGTTATCTCATAGGTTCATAGGTAGGTACTAGGCTATCTGCCCAAGGGCATTTATAAGCCTAGCCAGAGTGTGTCAGCTTTCACCACCCCATTGATTAATTAACTGAGCCTCTGTCAAAAAGAGCCAATGAAGTGATCCCAGGGGTGTATTTTCTGTTAACCATCCACTCATCAAGGCTTCTCTTAAAGAGTGTTATTCTGGGGCTCTGTCTTATGTAGTTAGAAATTTTCTTCCAAAGCATGGGGAGTCTCTGTGACAGGACTCTATCCTCCAGCATGTTCTATTTATTGTTGTGGTGAGGTTTAGCTCCCTAGAGCAAGTGGCTCACAGTGACCTGGATTTCTTTAGATGGAACATGTCCATCAATTCTGAGTTGGGCATGGCTTTATAAGTCAGGCAGAGATCACTTCTGAGTAAGCGATATGCCACTGAGTACAGCCAGAGTTTTTCCAGTTGGGCTGCATAGGACATATGTTTGAGGCCAGTAATCCTCTTGGTGAGGTACTTTTGTGGTCTTTCCAGCTGTTGGAAGTGTCTTCTGAGGTACATCCCAAATGGGGCATTGTACTCTATAATGGGTCTGATGAGTGACGAGTAGAGGGGCACTATAACCTCTTTATTTCTAGATGTGAACCCTTTAGTAATTAGATGGTCTACATAGAAGGATTTCCTAACTACTTTGGCAATATGATTGTCAAAGGAGAGATTACTATCTACCTGGGTTCCCAGATCTCTTACTACCTCTTCTGTATTAAGGGGGCTGCCACCTATGTGGTAATTCATGGGTGTTTTGTTTTTCCCAAAGGGGATGACCATGCATTTTTTGGCATTTAGCTTGAGACCATGACTTTGACACCAGGTGTCCTTCTCCATAAGGCCCTTTTGGAGAATGTCCGTGTCAGCCAGAGAGTCAATTATCGCTCCCAGTTTGCAGTCATCGGTGAACTTGGTTAGCCATAGTCCTCCTGTGTTTGCCTGTACTTCTGAGAAATATATGCCAAACAGCAGGGGTCCCAAGGACCGAGCCTTGTGGGACACCACTTGTGACTGCTTTAGAGCCGGACCTGGAGCCTGCTATTCTTACCATGTCAGTTCTGTCTTTAAGCCAGTTGGCAACCCATCTCATGACGTAGGGGTTTATGTTCAGGCTGGTGAGTTTTTCTATAATTCTCAAGTGGGGAATGGTGTCAAAAGCCTTGGTGAGGTCAAGGTAAGCTGTGTGAACCACCTTCCCTCATCTATGGCCTTGGTGACTGCCTCGAAGAAATCAACCAGATTTAGTAGGCATGATCTGCCCTTAACAAAGCCGAACTGGGTCAGGTCAAGTGTTTGGATGTTCCCAATGTCTTTGTTAATGAGTTCCATGATGATGTGCTCCACAGCCCTGCAGACAAGGTTAGTCAGGCCTATGGGGTGATAGTTGCCAGGGTCAGTTGTGGCCCCTCCTTTGTGGAGTGGAATAACCGTTGCTGTGCACCATTCTATGGGCATGTAGCCTGTGGAGAGGCTGAGGTTGAACAATGTGTTTAGGTGGGGGGTTAGTTCATTCTGTAGTTCATGCAAGATGCAGCCTGGGACACCATCTGGCCACATTGACACTGTGCTTTTGGCTTTTGAAAGGGCTGTTTTCACCTGTGCATCTGTGATTTCCAGGACACTACACTTTTCCGGTATTGTTGTAGGCCCTTTTGGGGGTGAGAAGAGGGTGAAGTTTGCACTGAAACTATTTACCAGGATGTTGGCAATATCAGTAGGTTCAGTATATTTTGTGCTATTTTGCACTAGCTGAGAGCATATCTATGAGTTGCCACTTAGATTCTTGACATAGCTAAAGAAGGCTTTGTGGTTATTTTTCAAATCCATGGCTATTTTTCTTTTAAAGTTAGCTTTGGATGATTTTATGAGGGACATTAGTTTCTTACTGATACTGATCAGGATGTCTTTCCTTCTTGGGATTTGCTTTATTTCTGAACTACATTGTATAGCCTGTTTATGGCAGGGCTCCACCATACTGGTTTCCTTCTCTTAGGGGAGTGAGTTTTGGTTTTGCTAGGGATAGCATGATCCATGCATCCTTGTAGGTGCTAATAGAGTGCATTTGTAAAGGTTCCTGCATCTTGGACACTGTTATCCTTTAGCATGGGGGCTGTGAAACTTACCACCTCTGTCTTAAGTAAGGTGAAGTTTGCTATATAAAAGTTTTTCACTGTGGTTTCCTTGGTTGGAGTGATGGCATGGTATGGACATCCAGAGTGATTAGTTTATAGTCTGATCCAACCAGTGATGGGTTGACCTCCTGTGCAGAACACCTGTCACTCATGTTGGTGATGACCAGGTCCAATATGTTTTCACCTCTGGTAGGGGAGTTTACCAGCTGATCCAGGGCATTTGAGTTGATAAATTCCAGGAAGTGCTGGACCTGGGAATTTGTACTTGAGTAGTTTTCCCAGTTAACGGTAGGGTAATTGAAATTGCCCAATATCAGGGTGTTCAGAAGGTCCTTTCATGTTTTCCAGTGTCTCCAGAAAGGTGGAGTGGTAGTCCTGGGTCATGGAGGGTGATCTGTAGCAGGCCACAATTTGCATTGCAGATTTGCCTGATGTTATCTCGCATGATCTATTCTACATATAAAAAGAGACTGAGTTGGCTATCCACAACCGAGCCCCATAGTTCCCATGCCACTAATAGATTACTCCAGGAAAAGTGAGTAACATATCCATTTAACAAGATGGGAGGAAGATGCTTAGTGAATTTAATATGGATTCATTTGTGCTGCAATCATTATATGGATGCACGCAGTCTTGACATGTAGTTTTTCTACTTAAATATGCACTTTTTTTCTAAAATCAAGCAAGTTAAATGAAAGTGCTATCTTTTTAATTTATTTATTTACTTTTTTGAATTGTGAAGAATTGTGCAACCTGAAATTTAAGCCCAAAGATAGCAATGTACTGAAGGGAAGGGAAAGGGAAGGCAATATCATGAAAGGGGTCTGTTCACACAATTTGGTCCCTTAATGGATCTTAAATGCTTAATACAATACACAAATAAGCTCAATTAAAATGTTGGCAATTAATATAGAAATATTCAAGACCTCTTTCGGATAAATTAGATGATAATATTTTTGTTGCACACAATTGTAGGTTAATGAGGTTTTTTTATATTAGCCTCATTTTTTGATGTAAATGTCTGTTTCATTGAACTTTTGCTGCCTGGAAATGAGTGACATTTTAAGATAAAAGTATCAGTAACTTTCATGCAAAAGCTTCTGTATGAGAAGATAACAGCACGTTTAGTTAAAAGAGGTTTAATCAACATTATATTTGCTGATCCATAGGTAAAAGCAAGGTACCAAATACTATACTAAATATCAGAACTTGAAATTGTTTTGTAATGTTATCATTTAAAGATCACGCTGGATGCGTGGCATTTATTAGTCTTAGATACAATATTAATCATTTCCTTTACTCTCATCACCTCAGCTCTGTATCACTTATTATACAACGAACATAAGGAGTTGAGTTTAGAGTGGTGATTGTGTTTAGGTAAGATATGCTAGTCTTCATCTCATTGTTTGGTTTTATTTTGGATATCTCTACAGTTATAGGAAAAAGCAAAGGAGACAAATTAAGATCAAATTACTTTGCATTATCCCTATGCATGTTTCCATGCTCTACATTTCCATCTCTTCTAGACCTAGTTGGTTAGTGGGTTGTCACGGATTGGGGGCAAGAAGCGACAGGTGCTATTTGCCACATCAGGAATTAATGGTCCCTTCTAATCAAAAAGAAATTTATAAACTTAAAACAATCTATTGTACTTTAGTTTCCCTTTTTCTTATCATTATAGAATGTGGGTGATTGACTCATGGAATGTGAAAGAGAACCAGATGGATAGGAAAAGAAAACTCTTTCTCCACCTCAACTTTAAATCTAAGGCAAAAATAATACTAGTACAAAAAACACACATGCTCAATGAAAACTGGTCACAGCTCACTAGGAAAATGGATTGGAAAATGTATTGCATCCAGTAAAGTATTGAGTAGTATGGGTAGAGCCATAATTGTTAAAAAGACCTTCCAGAACAAGATTTTAAAACAAGACACAGACTCCAAGGGTAGATGGTGCTATATAACTTCAACTTCCCATATCTAGATAGACCTATTCTAGCTTTTAACTTATATGCCCCTGCTCCAAGAAGCAAGATGTTTTATGTCAGCACACAGGATGATAATGCAATTCCAGAATCACTACTTAATCTTAGGGGGTGATTGGAATTCCTAACAGGACCCATTGTTAGACAGATAGAACCCAAATAAACCTTATAATGTATATGTTACTATGGCAATTACAGAGTTAAAAAAATGACTGGACTTTTTCATCCATATAATTTTCAAAAAGGAAAATCACACAAAAACAATTATTCTAATTTTAATTTAATCTTATTTTAGGACATCCTAAATCTTGATATAAATTTTGAAGCTGAACCTAGATTTGTTTCTGATCACTCAAAAATTACTCTTACTATTAATTGGTCTTATGGAACTAATTCTCAATGGGAAGGTTATAACTGGACTTTAAATCCCAAGTTACTAACAAATGATGATATTATAGAAATAATCAATGAGTTTCTGGAAGCTCTTATAACAGAAATGCCTGAGTGTCAACTTCACTTCAATATTGAATAGGCCTCTACTAAAGCCTAACTAAGAGGATTCCTTATTAATAAAGCAACCTATATATATATATATATATATATATATATATATATATATATATATATATATACACACACACACACACACACACACACACATATATATATATATATATATATATATATATATATATATATATATATAAAACAAAACAAAAGAATGTTAAATTAAAAATAAGATCACCAAACTAGAACTACAAAAATAAAATACTCAAGAGACTGAAAATCAACTAATTCTCCTTCAGAAAGATCTTTATTTACTTAATGCTAATCAGATAGACTTTCATGAAATTAAAATGCTGGATAATTTCTCAGAATGGGCATATATTCCGTCTAAGCTCCTACCAAGGCTTATAAACCAAAATAAATATACTCTTATTTATTTATTAGATAATATATCAAGCCAAGACATACTTCCCAACAATGATATTGTCCAGCTTTTCAAAAATATATACTCACAAACCTATGGTGAACAACCCCATCTCCCCAGTATAAGAACAAGAAACCATTCAATTCCTGGACAAACTTGACTTTCCTAAAATAGATCCATCTCATCAAGAATGTATTGCTTCTGCATTCACCCAACAAAGAGATCATATCTGTAATTAAATACCTAAAACCCAATAAAGCACTAGGCCCAGATGGTTTTACTGCAGAGTTCTATAAGTACTTCTGTCCAATATTTCCAAAATACTTTTATATTTATTTAATTACATTGCTAATAACTCCATCATAGAAATTCATTTTAACTCCTCTAAAACTATACTCATTCTTAAACAAAATGCAGATCCTAAAAATCCTGAAAGCTACAGGCCTATTTCCTTGATAAATGTTGATTTAAAAAATTTCTCCATAATAATGGCAAACAGATTAAAACCAATTATCTCCACATTATATCACCCGGTCAATCAGGTTTTGTTCAACATAGGCAAATATGAGGTCTATATCACATCAGCAAATGCTAAAAATAATGAATGCTGATATATCGAACATCAAAGTCCGACAGCTGAAAACAACAAAGGAACAGATCAGCTAATTTTTTTCCCAGGCGAAAAAAAATTGGCTGGGCCATTCTTTGAGCTTTGCTGTTTTCTCCACTGCGGTGCAATCTCGGAGTTGGTATATTTAAGTTGGGGGGTGTGGGGGGCACATGAGGGGATTGTGGGGGTTGAAGCCCCCCACTTAATTCTGACTGTATACTTTTTTTTTGGATCGGCATTTTTTTTTCCCTGGGAAAAAATTCACAGATCTGTTCCTTCGCTGTTTTCAGCTTTCGGACTTTGAAGTTCAATATATCAGCGTTGCTATTTTTAGCATTCGTTGATGTGATATAGACCACAAATATGTGACAACACGCTCACACTAGATGCCTTGCTAAACTTGCCTAACCACAATCCTGCATTCCAGTTTGTAGCCGACACCTTCAAAACTTTTGATAGACTAAATATATACTTTTTGCTCCTTCTATTACCATACTTTGGCCTACCTATCAGTTTTATTTGAATTGCCAAAACACTCTAATACCTTACTATATATAAATATGATGATCTTTAATAAGATTAATATCAAGAATGGTACATGTCAAGGCTGACCTCTTTCGCCATACCTCTTCAACTTGAATATCGAACCCCTACTCTTATTTATATCTCAAAAAACTTTCCATCAAATACCGATGCTCTGTAACACAAAGTGTGTTGTTTCAGGATTTGCAGACAATCTAAACCTTTAATTCACACTCCAAAGTTCAGACATACCCAAAATCCTAAACTCAGTCAATATCTTTTCAACACTTTCCAAGTACAAACCAAACCTGGACAAATCTGTAATTTCCCCAAATAATTCATCTAATCTTCTCTTTTTATAACCCCAATGAATTGAAATTAAAGTAACTCATTCTCTGAAATACTTAGGAATTTCCTTTCAACAAAATTTAAAGTCTTATATGCAAATTAAAATCACAAATTTTTGGTCAATATTACAAAAGGATTGTGATAGGTGGAATAATCTTCTCTTCCCCTTCTTGTCCAAAATAACGATTATCAAAATGAGCATAATACCAAAACATACATATTTTTACAGCTACTCATCTACTGCTAAACAGCAATTTCTTTAAAAAAACTCCATTCAACCCTAGCTAAATTTATATGGTCTCCTAAATCAATTAGAATCTCTTATCAAAAACCGGGTCTATATTACAATACCGAAGATGCATTCTTTCGAATGCGTCTTGGTCAAACTTAAAAGGCTGAAAATGCAAAATATTGAAGCGGCTGTTAAGCAAATTCTTTCCCTGGGAAAGAATTAGCTTGGCCACTTTGGTACTTTGCCGTTTTTGGCACTGTACTGCGGCGTTGGAGTTGGTATATTTAAGTAGGGGGTCTGGGGGTGCACAGCCCCCAACATCAGGGGGTGTGGGAGTCAAAGCCCCCCACTTAATGTAATGTTTGAAATTGCTTTTATTTATTTTTTTGTTGGAACAGTGATTTTCTCCCTTGGAAAAAAAATCACTGTTCTGACACTTCGACATACATTGCTTACATAGGATCGATTAATCACTGTTCACTTTTTTAAGCATTCGGTGATTTAATATAGACCCTCAAAAACCTATATGTCCCAAAGATAGACAGGACTTAAACCTCCCTGATTTTAAACTCTACTATGAGATAGCAGCAGTAGATTAATATTAATGGTAGACTACAAGCCAACTAGTAAAGAGTGGACTAAAGAGTGGTTAACTTCAACCCTAAAGCCCTACCCTTTCTGAACAAAGTTTGAAAAAAATCCAAATTGCACACTTCATTAAAGAACAACATATTATTCAACTTTCAATAATTAATTGACTCATTTAACTTATTCATTGCATTTGTTATCCTACAGCCTCTACATCTTAACCCAAATCTAAAAATTAATAACTTAATGTTAAACTTAAATAGTTTCCCACTGTTAAAAGAGTGTAGAATACTCAACTTTTATTCTTACTGAGATCAATCCATCTCAGAACTAAAACTTCCCATGAGCTATACTATTATTTTAAGACAAGTTAGAGAATTATGCTCTAAAATGTTATCACACCTCAATTTAAACAATAGTGACATAAATACGGTCTCAGGACCCTTTTACTAAGAAGTAAGCATATGATCTCAAATACTTATTGTCTAATTAACTAGATTAGATACCAAAACTTTCTGTTCTCAGAATACTGGACTGACTTAAACCCAACAATTTCTAATGACTGTTAAACTCAAAGGTGATACCTTTTAAAAAAACTCAGTTATACCCAGTTTATTATCCTGAATAATGCATGTTATTAGCCCTACTGTGAAAAATAAATTCTATCCATCATTATCCTCTTGTGGTTCTCACTGTGATCTTCAAAGAGCAGATCTTCTCACATTTTTTGGAGTTGTAAATGTGCCTATAAACTCTGGTGTTCCTTGAGAGCTAAACTCTAAAACATGGGTTATGAGAAAACTACCCTATCTTGGGAATTTACATGCTACACATACAGTGCAGACATTGTTGTGCCTTCTTCACTGTGTGGCTAATATGAGTTGACCAGGATAGGTCATCTGAGATGTGCAACCCCAGAAACTTTGTGTTTTTGACCCTTTCCACTGCCACCCTATTCATTTTCAGAGGTTGATGTATCTCCTGTGTCCTCCTGAAGTCCACTATTAATTCTTTGGTCTTGCTAATATTTAAGGCCAGAGTGTTGCTGTCACACCAGCCTATCAAATTATATATCCAATTAAATTAAAGTTTCTTTAGATTAACATGGGAGCGGCAATTATGTATAAAATTAAAAATGTCAGCAAATAAAACACGCTAAGAAGCATTTAGAGTTTTTATAGATTCAGATGCCTAGTTGAAAAGACATTACAAACATAAATGACTTTAATAATATAGTACAACTAAGCCATACAATTTCTAGACTGCCTTAAAGTACATTCATTAGATTGACTAATTCTCTCAAGAAGGCTTTTATCATTACTATATTTAGGAACAGAAAGTCATTTCAACATTTGCTATTAGATAGTAAAGAATACTAGTGATGGTTTCTAAGTTATAATGTTGAGCAGATCTTATCAAATACCACATGCAGGCTAACATAATAAAAATGTAGTTCCTGACTTTATGCCATGTTAAAACTAATTAACACTGAATTAGAATCATATTTATTTTTTATATTTCCTAGTAAACAGAATACATAAACAGCAATTCTGTGTTTTCCCAAACTATAAGTTCCTTAAAGAATAACAGGAAGTTGGCCCTCTATTTAGGTTCAATGGTGAAACAGCTTAAAAATGTAAGGAGGAATTGTTTCAGCATGATGGAAGAAAAGGCACGTGCAATATCCACTCAGCAGTGTTATGATGACATAGTAGCAATTCCAGGGACCTTAGTCATAAAATGCCAGCATCCATGGAACAAGGTAAATAAAATTACATAAAGAATATGGTCAGTCATATTTAAAGTTAAAGAGTTTAAAAATGTGGAATTACCCTCATATAAGGAATGAATGTTAAATTTTCTACCCCGGTAGTTAATTGAAAGGATTGCTGGATATTTCATTTGAAAAGCAATTTTCCTGTTTAACACAAATGAACAGACTGGAGATATCTTCTGTCTTGTAAGCTTATATTGTAAGGGTACAACCCGAGAAAAAGTTAAATTGTTGTTAATCCATATCGGACCTTTTCTCCTTTTAGCTGCTGAAAGTATTTTTACTATGTCTTGATAATTTAATAGTTCCACATAGATCTGTCTAGGTTGTTCTGAATGAGAAGACACCCACTGGCCTCAATGAGCTCATTCAATTCAGAGCGGAGAGATCATTGTCCAGCAAAACAGTACATCTAGATAATAAAGTCTGTAGAAGCATTGTTTGCTGATAATTTTCAAGGAGTCCTCTCAGTATAATGTTGTTACTTCTACTCCTTTCCACTAGATAAGGCAATTTTTCATTTATAGTGATAATATCTTAAGTAACTGTTTTTGAGGTCTATTCCAACTTAATGGATTCGTCATCAAATATGACAACAAAATACTCAGATGAATCCAGTCTCTTAGAGATGTCTGTTGACATAGTGTTAACATTTGATAGTTGACCCAAAAGTTGCTGAATAGCATTTTGTAATGGCTGAAGAGAAGTATCCAGATTGTCTAACACAAATGCCTGCTCCAATTTAGTTTTAGCGGCAGTATTGCTGTTTTTTTCTTTATTTGGTTGCTTAGGTTTCATACATTAAGTGTCTTTCTCAAGAATAATAATTGAAGAAAGTTTTGATTTTGAAATCTGTAACTCTGTTTGATACATTTATGTTGACATTGTGATTATTGAAACAGTATTGTACATACAATTGCTAGGGATCAGCTAGTAGTTTTAGTATGAGCCATTCAGTTCATCAAGATTTCAATTTACTGCTAGGCACATTGTACAGCAGGAGGCTATGATCTGTTGTCTGTTACCACTGCTTGAATGTGGACTCACAACTGCTTAGTATATCATAAGATGTTAAACATATATATCTATAAACAATTTTAAAGCTTGAATTATTTAAAGCTGTTTAGATATGAGTAGATGCACTAAAGATGTATATGCTATTAGACTGTATTTACGTATAGTGGAACTTTGGAAGTGAGTTTACTTTTCTTTGGCATCCATCTTACTCCCCCTCACCTTCCTACTTTATTTTCATTATTCAATAGTAAAAATTACCAAGTAGCGCAGGACTCACTCAAACCTTTATTGCCAAAATAAAAACTACGGTTTAGCGACAAAGGGGATGGTTTGGTTATCATGAATAACATTGACTACACTGGGATGATGCATTCTTTGCTAACTGATCAATCTACATATAGAATCACCTCTATTAATGAAATAAGTATAGCCTACCATGTCATTAATATAGAGCTGGAAAAAGTATTTCTTTTTGACATTATACCTTCTGGCCTATTTGATTTTTTTAAAAGTTAAACATTCATATATTCTTAAAATATTCGGAATACCTAAAATTCATTCCAATGTTGTGGATCCCCCTTTACATCCAACAGACTCCACTAGTGGATCAATCACAGAACTGCTAGCTAAATTTGTGGACATAAAACTTAAAGGTCTTTTTAGTAACTTTAGGTAGATTATTAGAGATACATAACACTTTTTAGACAAGTTAATGGGGACTGTGGTAGAAAAAACACATTTCTTTGTTAAATGCAATGTAAAGAATTTATTTAAAGCTATTCCACATGAAGAGGGTATGCAGTGGTATAAAGGCATTATTTTTGCACATAACAGACTTTCAGCTTGTCATATCTCCCTCATCATAGAGTTCATGGAGCTTATACTTCATAACAACTTTATAATATTTGAGGGTGAATATTATAAAATGCCCCATGGAGTAGCAATGGGAGCTGCATGCTAACATGGTATCACTGAGATGGGAGACCCATTCAGTTTTTCATTTGGATCTGTTTAAATATTGCTCTTGTTACTACCATTATCTGGATGATATTTTTTTCATCCGGACTGGGGATGGAGATTTACTTGCTGATTTCATGCATGATCTTGAGACAATATATTGACTGGCAAAAAATCATTAATCATAATCCCACCATATCAATGAATCTCTTCAACTTTACACAACTTATTAACTCTGCCACCAGGCCCAACAAAACCAACATCACCGGCTCCATCCTAGACTGGATCCTGGTGTCTGACCCTAACAGAACTACTGCATCTGGTGTCACTCCCAACTCACTAGGAGACCACCTCCCTGCCTTCACCCATAGAACTACTTCCTCTTCCCCATTCTCCCACATAGTCTTGCATACTCAAAATGTATCTAACTTTAACCCCTCCACCTTCTCTGACTCCCTCAAAATCACCAACTGGAACCCACTAAAAACACTACCCCTAGACAAAGCCATCGATTTCTTCAACTCCAAATTCCTTACTATCCTAAACTCACTAGCTCCAATACGAACTAAAAGAGTTAAAGCCAAGACTGCCCCTTGGCTAACTAAAGAAACCAAGAAAATCATGCAACAAAGAGATAAATCTTGGAAAACCTATCTCCATCATAAACAACCTGCATTCTTACTTAAATACAAACAACTACGAAACCTAGCTAAAAAACAAGTTATAGTAGATAAAAAGTCCTACTACAACCATCTACAAATAAATCATGCAAAAAACCCCAAACAATTCTGGAACTCCATTAACTCTCTCCTTAAGCCTGGTCCAACTAACAACCCCTGCCCTGATACTAGTAAATCTGACCAAGAAATTGCCAAACTATTTAATACCTTCTTCACCTCTACTATTGCCGAGCTAACCAAAACCTTCCCCAACAACATCCCACCACCCCCTCTGCCCAAGTTTCCTCCACCTTACCTCTCTCAACTCCTATCTTTGAACTTAAACCTGTGTCTACCTACCTTATAAAAAAACTTCTCTCCAAACTCAAACCCTGCACCAATGCCCCTGACAACATCCCCTCCTCCTTCTTAAAAATTGCCTCCGAAAGTATTGCTCTCCCCATCAGCATCCTGATGAATAGATCACTACTCGAGTCCTATGTACCCAAACTATGGTGCTCTGCTTTCATTCTTCCACTCCATAAAGGTTGCAAAAACTATAACTTCTCCAACTTCTGCCCCATAGCCATCCTCTTACCCATCTTAAAAATTCTTGAAAAATGCATTCGCCTGCAGCTCATGCCATTCCTAACCAAACACCAACTACTCTCTCCTACCCAGCACGGCTTCTGCCCTGGACATAATACCAACACAGCCCTTATCTCCTTCCTACACTCTGTCAATTCAGCTTGAGACTCTGGTAACTTAGTTTCATCAGTCCTATTAGACTTATCTAAAGCTTTCGATACCATCTTCCACTCCCATCTACTAAACCATCTATCAAACCTCAACATCTCCCAAAAACTCTAACCTGGTTTTCCAGCTACCTCTCAGACAGGTCCCAAGCCGTGAAATGGGGCCAAGCCTCCTCCAGCTTCCTTCCCACCCCCACAGGAGTTCCCCAAGGATCCATACTTGGCCCTCTATTATTCAACATCTTCATTAACGATTTCCACAAAGCTATTCCCAATACCAAAATTGTCCAATACGCAAATGACTCAACTTTGATCTGCTATGCCTCTAACCTTACAGAACTCAAGACTCTAACTCAAACCGTGTTCTCAACCACTGAAAAATGGATGCACCAAAACCACCTCTCACTAAATTTTAACAAAACTAAGATTCTTCTATTCACTCACTCTAAATCCACTCCCACTGAAAAAAACTCATTTCAAATTACTAGCCTTAACAACTCCATCATTGACATCGTTCCCTCTGCCAAACTACTAGGGGTCACCATTGATGAGCACTTAAAATTCAATACCCACATCCAACTTAACATCAAGAAAACCCACATAAAACCTGGCCTCCTATACAGAAACAAACAATTCCTCTCCCCCTCTACTAGACATACCTTGGCCACTACCTATCTCCTCCCATCTCTTCTATATGGTGCTCCTCTGTTTACAAATCTATCTTCCACCCTAACCACCAAACTGGAAGTATGCTACAATAAAATCTCCAAATTCGCCACCAAGGCAAATTCCCTCTCTCATCACTGCACCTCCCTTCAATCTTTAAATTGGCTTGAACTCCCTAATCAACTAGACTACCTCCAAATTGTCTCAGCCCAAAAACTAATATTTCAACCTAGCAGCTGCCCCGCACCATCAAATATTCTTCAACCTTATACCTCTCCCCCAGACCCTTTAGATCTTCTCACCAAAACCTTATTTCCATCCACAAACCAAAGAGCCCAGCTGGTCAGCTTCTAATCTCCTTTACCCTAGCTAAAAATGGAATGCCCTGCCCTCTACACTGAGGACCTATGACAACCTACACTCCTTCAAAACACAACTCCACTGCCACCTGCACACTCAAAGAAAATGTAACTGTACTCTTCATTCTATACCTGCCAAGCTCTCCTCCTCCTTCTCTCCTGGCTAAACTTTTTACCTCTGTAATTTGCCTCTTAGTCATACATTGTTAATGTAACTAACTTCCCCTCTTCTAACCTTATGTTCTATGCCTGTCGTCCTCCTGGACAATTCTTCTTAGCATCTTAGTTGCTTAATTTTAAATTAATTCATACTGTATACCAACTGTTTTGTGGAATTTCCACCTATTTTGATTGTAATAATTGTTCTATGTATTTTTCTAGTATTTTCATTATGTGATTTAACATTGTACTGTGGAGCTTTTCTCCCCAGGCCTCCACTGAAAATGGGCTCTCGAGCCCAGTGGACCTCCCCGGTCACAAAACTGAAATAAATAAATAAATAAAACATCCTTGTTCTTTGAGTTTACCTCACATGTCCACTGGGAAGGCATGAACTTCTTTGATATATACATGGAGAAAGGCAATTTTGGTACAAGTGACACCACTATTTATAGAAAACCAATGTTTTGTAACTCATTCCTGTACTTTCAGATTAACTATCCCCTCCACCAGAAGCAAGGTGTGGTGAAAAGTCAGTTTATTCATATTTCATGACTTACATCTAATGATCAAAGATGTACACTGGAGTTTGAGGTATTAAAATCCATGTTCTTGGAAAGGGGCTATCCATCTAATATTATTGATGAGGCCTGAGAGACAGTCATGCAAGAGAGGTCCAAAAGTATGGAGCGATTATTAAATTTGGTTTGCAGTTTAACAGAGCTGAACAAGAAACGGGGACCTCCATAGTTTTTATTTTGGCAATATAAGGTTTGGAGCGAGTTTTGGGCCACCTGGTCATTTTTATTGTTGGATTATTGGATTATTTACACACCAGTTCCTGAGTTCTGTTTGGCCTTTTATGATTTTCATTTTTGAAATGTGCTTGTTTTCTATATCCATTAGTAGAGAGGTACTTTGGGTTTCTTAACTGTTTAGATTTATATCTCAGCTGGCTCCCTTTCAGTCTTCAGGGAAAAATTCGATCCATCCAATCAGCTTTCTAGTTTCCCTCACCAACTCCAGACTCACTTTTTCCATCTCTGTAGCCCATTTACCAAAGCAAATCAACATGGTAGCCTTTTGCAGAGAAACATAGTTTTTCCCATTAAACAATAAAATACAAATTTTTCATGAATTATTTCACATTGTTTCACATATTTTCCTCCCCTTTGATCTCCCCCATAAAACCTCTTTAACAACAGCAGCATTATTTTAAACTAATACACGTATATTAGTTTTTAAACACAGTATTGCCTACCTTATAAGAGTAAGATTACATTCACAAAAAGAAAAAAAATGTTAAAAACAGTATTTCATGCACCTACAGTTCACCCTGTACTCTTTAGTCCCTTTTTTTGATTGTTTTCCTTTCTTAATTTTCCATATTTTGCAAATTGGAATAGTTTGCTAATGGGTCTCTAACCTTTTTATCAGTCTCTCTATTTACTTCTGCCAATCCTGCATATTTTTGAAAGGTTTTACTGGCCATCTTTCATCCATCCTTTTGTCCTACTTTTGCATTTCATCCATGGATTTTGTATTTTCTCCAGTGATTTTTCTTCTTGCAATGCTGGTCCTTCCCTCTGCAAGTCCCTCAGTTCAACCATTGCCTCAAAGAAAGTTTATCATTCCAGATGGAGAGAAGACATTAAGGACCACAGGGTAAATTGGTTCAATTTGACTGTTCATATTCTTTCACATCCTGAAGTGTGGATTGAACGTATTTCTTTTTAGTCTGGTTTCTAGGATGTAATCATGACCTACAACATTCTTTCCCTCCTTACCTGTAGATGTTTCTCCTGCCACAATAAGCTTTATAAGTGATCCTTTACATTTGAACCTTTAATAGGATGGGTCTGGGGAAGCAAGAAATCTGTCTTGCTGAGATGAAAGCTTTGCACACCTAATACTTTCTTTGGGTTGATCCACTTACTTAACTGCTCCACCAAGAAGAATCAACTGTCTCTTCCTTCCACTTTCCCAGGAGCATTTATGAATTGCAAGTTCCTTTTCCTTTCTCTATCTTCAGTTTCTAACAGCTTCTCTTTGATGCCTTCCTAGACTGCTTGTAGTTTGGCTAAAAACACAGTTTGATCATTTTCTTCTTTTTGCAAAGCCCCAATTTCATCTGAATTATTTGAAAGAGCTACTTCTACTTCATCCAGCCTCTCATAATTTTCTATCAAATTGGTCAGTATTTCACTAATTTTCATCACCTCAATGAATATTTTAGCAATCATTTCCTACTTTTCTATTATTTATACTTGGTGTCTCCTCTCTAACATCTAGGATCAGATCTTCATTCCTTCTCTTTGCATGACCACTGATTCTTTGCACAACATGTTTTTTGCTCTCTTTTTCAGACTGAAGTTGTATGCCTTTTTTGTCATCCAGGCTAGTACACTGATTTCCATTGAGAGTTTAAATTAAATCCATTAATTTACATCAGCATTTATTCTTATTTTTTGTATCTCAGGAGGGAGATCACCAAAACACCTTATACCATACAGGAAGTCCCTCAAGTGAAATCAGCTTGTTTTTTTACGGTGTAACCATTTTCATTTTACATAGACTTGTTCATTTTTTTTCACACAGGCAAATTTAGATGTGTTTCCAGGGCAGCTTGTTGACATTAGTGTATATCTCTAGGGACAATTAAAAAATAAATGGAAGATTTGCAGCAGAAGATGTTAAAATGCTTCTATTGTTTCCAGTAAATTAAATAAATTATCAGTGCGTAAGTAGAATTGCATTTCTAAGGCACATTTGTTTTTACTGCAATCCCGATTACCCTGCATCCATATGTAAGAACTACACAGAATGTAATCTGTAGACATGCAGAATAAAAGAAAATATTCCAGCCATTTATATTTAATTATTGCATGTCATTACTGATTAACATAAATAAGTGAATGAATAAATGAGTGATGCAGTCCACTCTTTCATTATGCACACACATACAATTAACTGTTTCATTTCAAAATCAGTCTATTGTTAGTCTATGCATATTATGCAATGAGCTTCTTTTATTATTTCAAATAAAAGGAAAACTACTGAGCAATTTATTCGGGTGATTTTCATCGATGATTTTCACCTAAACTCAGCACTTTTTTTAACCAGTGATTACCTTCTGTCCATTGCTTTTCTCTTGCATCTTTACAGAACGTATTTCACCCTGTACCTCTTCCCATTGATAACTGTTATACATAATAAATCAACTGGCCTAACTTCTTTCAGCAGTTCTCTGTGATACATTATCTTACTGCCATCTACGTGGTTTCTTCCCACAAACACCACAAACACTTCTTCCCACAAGTTGCTTTACAACATTCATTCCTGTAATTCTCTTTCCATTCTAACCCACTGAAGTATATGCTGGTCAATTCGCAGTAACTACTTTTGCAGTCTGCCTTTACCTGGGTACCTCAGTGCTGACTGTCACACCATGTACAGTTGCTAAGCCTATATTACCTGATAACACCACTTACCATCATCAGAATACACACCAGTGGCAAAACATCACTTCAGCCAGTGCTGAGCACCTCACTAGTTTTGCAGTGATGATGCATATCACCAAAAATGTACAGTTACTCCCAGATTGCTCTGAAAATTTCCTTCCCTATACTATATCTTCTAAAAGCAAGTTCATAGTGTTAACATGAACAATGCCTTAAAAACATTCTAATAATCACAACATTCATTCCAACATTAATGGATTTTATTCCTAGGTGGCACATACAGTAGGGCAGTTAAATAAATCCTTCTCTAGGCTTCAACTGAGCACAAAGAGGTTAAAATGAATAGCAATGGGTTCATTCGAAATATAAGTTACATTAAAAGCGACTGCAAGCTAACCTATTTTTAGTGATTTTTAAAACTGTCTCTGTCTTGCTCCTCATGTTAACCCTAATGTACAGTTACTCCCAGATTGCTCTCAACTGGGAAATATTTTTTGCAGATTATACAGAAATGTTTAAAATGTTTGTTATAAAGCCTGAGCCCCTCAGTCCTTATTTAATTACTGGAAGATTTCTTTGTTAACTTTTCTCCACTATAAAAATAATTTGAAGGTTTACAACCATTCTGAAGTGTTGTTTTGTGTTTGAGATATTTTAACACATGCACTACAACACTGTTTCTAGTGCTTCAGGGTGACTATAGGTTTTGTACCATTTCCAATATGCAAAGCAGCATTGTACGTACATTGAAAGGTACACCCACTGGTTTAGCTGATGTTGGAAAGAGTATGAGGTTATTTCCATAACTTTTAAATGGGGAAGTTTAAATTCAATCTGTATGTTCCTTTCAGGGTGTTCCTGCTTGATGTTTTTCCCTTTGTCCTTCACTTAAGTATTTCTTAAAAAGCAAAATGAAAAAAAAAGAAAGAAATGCACCCACACACTGAGCGTGGAGAAAACTTTCAGACCATAGCAGTTAATAAGTGAGTTGTCTAACAGTAGTGGTACAACGGGAATGACTAAACTACCAGCAAAGGCAATTGATAGCATAAAAGTCTTGCTTTTTTCCCCAGGATATTCTCTCTGTGTTAAACTCTATGGTTCACAAAGAATACTATTTTCTTGTTTAGTCAATATATGATTATTTGACTGCATCTAAAACCATATCAGGCAAACAGGGACACTCCAAAGGTTTAAAAACAAAACAAAAAAGAAAAAATCATAGGGGGAATCCCCCTTTCAGCTCTTGACATCGGCTTGAGCCCATGCACCCCAACCCTCAATCTATCGGTATGTGCCAGCTCCAAAATCTAATAAACTCAAAGAAGATGGAAAACCTGAGGAAAACACCAAACAGATTTTCACTCTTCTCCACCTTGAGATGCCAGTGATCTTGATAATTCAACACTTGAGTGTAGAGCAATTGATTATCAACAGTCAGCATATCTTCTTATCCTTTAAAACTGAGCCAAGAGCATTCTACCTACTTAATACTGTATGTTACCCCATCAGAGAAATAATGATTCATTTCCACCTCTGCCACACTCATCCCACATTGATGCTCCTCTCAGCTCTTAAATGAATATCACATCTGATGTAAGGACTTTACTGTCTCCTTAACACTGATTGCACTACCCAGATACCTCAGATTGGTCTCTTGTTTTGTTTCTTCTTTTCCTGCTGTCTTGTTCCATAATTAATATGCCCCTGATTAAGCTACATAATACAGTATTGAAATAAAGTATCATTTCATGACCTTTGAATCATGCCCAGATCATACTTGTTCAGAGATATAGCTGCAAATAAATACATCTTCTCATATTTTTCTCCACAGGATAGTAACAAACTGTTCATGTCTTCTGCTGAAATATGTTGTGTTTCAGGATGCTTTCATAAAAAAGCCTATTATGGCTCACATTATGATTACCTAAATAATGAAGTATAAATGAATACAGTGGAGCTGATCTTTGCTCAGATGATGATGACGAAGCCTGATTCTTCTGAGGCAGGCACCAGTGTCTCAGAGGCCTTTAACACTTCATCTTGGATAAAAGTCAGTAGGCTACAGTGACAAAATAAAATAAACTAGCTGTTTACCCTACAGAACAGCCTACACGAAATGGACATAATAAACGACTTTAGTAAATAAAAAGCTCCTACCAATACATGCCAGTAGGGTCTACTACCCAAATGGGGGATAAGACCACCATGCCACATATTCTACAGCTATGCATCCAAAACTCTCAACTATAGATATATTACTTCGCTAGCTACTAATTAGTTAATAACACATTTCCCAGAGTTCTATTACCCGCACAAGGCATCACAGTGACATTAGTACCCAGGAAGCAATCACTTTTAAGCAAAGGTATCTGTCTTTTTTTAATTTCTTTGTGAAAAGATGTTAATATTTTTAACCAGAAATTAGGTGCCTTTTTTAATTTCTCAAACTCTTTTGGGTTTCTAATACTATTTCCCCCAAAATAAGACCAGGTCTTATACTCTTTCCCCTGCCGAATTACGCATTAGGGCTTATTATCAGGGGATGCCTTATTTATCACCCCCATACAACAATCTACATTTATTAATTTATTCATGTAAAAAAATGACATTTATTCATGTACAAAAATCAACATTTATTCATGTACACAAATTGACATTTATTTGGTACTTTTCTGTTATTGGGCAACAGTTCTAAGTAACATGTTAACAGCTGTGTGAGAATTCTACATAAACAGTGCAACAAACATTTCAACTTCAGAGTATTTACACCTTGGCTTTCACAGTGCAATATTTCATGCTTAACAGAAAGTGCAGAAAATATATGTGTATTGGAGGAGGGGAATAAAACTGAAAGCAGAAGCAATCCATTCTGTTGCCCTGATAATGGTAAAATGATTTAAATACAGTCATGTCATCTTCTGGAACATTGTCATAAGTCTCCAACCCCCGAATTCCGGCCTGAATTTCTTGCAACTCCATTTCCTTAAGAACCATTGGCCCCAATCTGTCATGCCTAGCAATAGAGCTCTCCTTAAATGGGCACTGCTTGTCCAAGTAACCTGCTCATAGTGCATTGGCAACACAGCTGTCAGTGATTTTATCCCATGAATTTTTCACCCAAGCCACGACCTCTTGCAGGCTAGGCTTCACAAAGTTTCCATGCTGATTTCTCTCCATTCTATTTTCAATGTAGTCATAGAAATCTATGTGCAGATGGTCCTTGAATGACTTATTTATTGCAATATCAAGAGTCTGGAGAAAGGCAGTCATTCCTGCCGGAATCATTATTTGGTTTATTCTTCTCAGTGCAAGGAATTTCTTCATGTCTTTAGCGCAGTGAGAGCTGGCTGAATCCCAGACTAGCAGACCTCTTTCAGCACCTCGCAAAACAGCTGGCAGAATTACATCAACCCACTTTATTATAACTGCTTGTGTGCACTAGGCTTTTTCGGTTTCAAGAATGTAAATGCCTGAAACATGTTCAATCTTATCTTTCCTGCCATAACTAATGATTAGAGGTGAGGTTTTCTTTCCATCTAGATGAATTGCCAAAATACAGGTAACACGTGCACTCTCGTAAACAGTGGAGGGAATGTAGATCGATGAGGCACCCCTCTGATCAATTATTGTTTGCAATCCTTGGCCCATAAACACTGCAGTTTCATCTATAGCAATCATGTTGGGAGAGTTGGTATTTAGAAAAGTTGATGCCATCAACAAAGGACTTGAATGCAAGTGTACGTTTAATAACTTCAGTATCTTCCAGTTTGAACAGTGTTGTTGATCTTCTTAGAGACAGTTCATATCACTAAAGGAAGCCATCCAGCTAATGTTGTGATGCCTTAAATTCTTCTGGAGATATTTATAACTGTGGTGCCATTGCAAGGGCAAATGCTTGAATATCAGCCCTGCGCACAACCAAAGCCTTTGCTCTCCTGTTAGCAATCCATTCACAGATGATGCCTTCCAGCTCAGGAAATAATGGTTGCCGACCTGATCCACACTTGCACTTCTTTGCATTTCCCCTTGTCAGCCTGTTGACTGAGGTTATCATACACTCCACCTCATTTTCGGACCATTTGGAGATCTAACTTCTTCTCTTTGCAGAAAGCCATAAGATTCTTTGCCCAGAGTCCTCCACAATTCCTTTCTTGTACTCGACGGAATAACTCTTTCTTTTTTCACTCATCTTGTCTCGGGGGGGGGGTTAATTGAAGACTTATGAGACTGGAGTGGCAATACAAAATGACGACGGTTAAGAAGACACAACCACAGCCATTCGTTATCAAGTGTGCAAGCATTTCGTGTGTTGTCTGTACTTTGACCAATTAAAGTACACCTACCAGTGTTTATGGCCCAAGGATCTCAACCATCAAGTGTGAGTGATAATTAGGGTTACAGTACGAATTGTAGAGGACTCCCAGGGAAAGAATCTTATGACTTTCTGCAAAGAGAAGAAGTTGGGTGTCCAAATGGTCCAAAAATGGTGAGCAGAGTACAATATCCTCAGTCAACGGGTGTCAGTAATATTATTTTATAATTCAACATGTCTGTCATGTGTTGTTGACAATCTTAATTGGGGCTTATTTTTGGGGTAGGGCTTATATCATGACCACCTTGGAAACCATGTCCTTCTTCTCTGGTTAGGTCTTATTTATGAAGAAATATGATGCCATGATGAGAATGGACCCCATTCTGAGTCAAAGTATGATTAAAGCTCATGAAATTAGTATTGTTTCAATCTTTGATGTCAGCCAGTAGTGCTCTTCGCAACACCTGCAATGTGCCCAGTAATGACTCCTTCTGCAGTTCATATGGAGTTACATGTATTGGTAACATATCTAAATATGATTGTAAATTCTTTTTTATAAGACCTATTGCTCCTACTACTATTGGAACTGTTTGGGTACCTTTCATGCACATCGCAATCATTTCTGCCTGCAGATCTTGATATTTTTATGACTTTGTGTCTCTCTGTATGCAAGACACTGTAGTCAGTGGGTATAGCAATTTCAATGATCAATGCAACTGTTGTCTTCTTTTCTTGGACCACTATATCTGGTTTTCTAGCATCTATCTTTTGAACTGTTGGTAATGGATGATCCCATGTGATGTAAACTTCATCATTTTCTGTGATGCTTTGTGGCTCATGTTTCCAGTATTTTTTGGTCACTTCAATACCATAATGTTTGCACAATCTCCAGTGCAACAGTCCCGCCACATTATAATGCCTTTCAGTATACAGTCCTTCTGCCATTAGTCTGTTGCAACCAGCAACGAGATGTGCAACTGTTTCCAATTCAGTTTTACAAAACCTATATTTTTCTATTTCTCCCACATGTTCAATGGACTTAATAAACCAATGTGTACGCAGCCCAATATCTTGGGCCACCAATATTAACCTTTCATCTCTTGGTTTGAATTTGCCGCTCCTTAACCATATTCCTGTGTTCATTCCTGATCAACATGAGGTTCTTCCAGAAGTTTTCTATACTTGCAACTATATTTATACTTTTATCATATTTCTTGCCTTCTCATCTGATCCTTCACCTTATATTCTCTCTTTTTTTTTTTTTTGGCACATTCAGTTGCTGCCTGATTTTTATCTACTTCTGGTTTGATTTCCATTCCTGCTTGACACTGATACGCCTCTGCTAGATTAAGCAGGGAAGTTATCTTAGATTTATTCTCCTCATGTTTCAAAACTTTCACTACGTTTGGGTCTTGTGAGGTTAGCAGATATGTGTGGAGTCCCAAGATTGCAGATCTTCAAATATAATCAATTTCAATGAGGCCCATCCCTCCTTCAGAACACAGAATATATAATCTTGGTATGCACTGATTTTTATAAATCATATGGTGAGCATGAAGCATCCGTCTTGTTTTTCTATCTTATCTATCCAACATGTTTTGGGGCCTGTCAGTCACTCCAAAACTGTAAGTTAGGACAGGAAGAGCAAATTGGTTTATAGCTTGGATTTTGTTCCTAGATGTCAGTGCTGTTTTTAGGATTAATTTAAGTCTTCTGAAGTATTCCTTACTAAGTTTTATTAAAATTTGTTCATGTTTTATTGTTGAGCCTTCATCAGTTCCCAAGTATTTATACACTCCTTCTTACTCAAGTTCTTGTATATCACATTCTTGTCTCAAACTAATGTTTTCTTGGCACTGCAGTTTTCCTGATTTAAAGGTTGCTTTTACACATTTATCAAGGCCAAATAACATTCTTATATCATCTGAAAAAGTTTTGACAACTTGCAGTTGTGCTATCATATGGAAACTCACTGGCCTATCATTCCTCAACCTTGACTGAATCACAGTTTCCTGTTCCTTCCCTTGCTGTCTAGCTTCAAGTTACTGTTTTACTGATTTCATGTGGAAGGCTCCAAATTATCTTAATTTGGCACCTGCCCAATTGCTTCCTGCTCCACTGGTTTCCCCTTAATTTGGATATCCATTACTCTATTCTGTTGTGGTGCTTTCTGAATTAGATTTTCTACACTAAATCCTTCACTTTGCAGGTACTCCATAACCTCAGTTTCTATTTCTTTAACTTCTCTGTTATTAATCTCCTTTTCTACTTTTCATCTTTGTCTTCTTATTTTTTGTATTGTAAAGTTTTCCATGTCAGGATTCCTTTGTTTGTATTTCTCTTGAACTATTTTTGGTGCTGCTCTTTTTGTATTGGTTAGTTTTTTCCTTCTCCTTTGCATAAATATTACACCATATTAAATCTCTTTTTCTTTCCCGTGTCCATATTTCTTCATCAGATGTTTCCTGATCTTACTATTTCTCCCTGCTTTGGGGACTCACTCCATCCTGCTGTGATGTAACCTGTGTTAGAACTTTTACATCAAATCCTTCACTTCACAGGCACTCCACACCTTCAACTTCCATTTTTCTAACTTCTACTTTACTGATATTCTTTTCTACATTCTATCTTTGTGATATTATTATTTTTTTTTTATTATGAAATTTTCCATATTTGGATGCCTCTGTCTGTATTTCTCTTCAAATATCTTTGGGGCTGCCTTCTTTACATTGATTAGTTTGGCTTTCTCCTTTGCATAAATATTGCGCCATATCAAATCTCTCTCTTTCCCATGTCCATATTTCTTTTTTAAACATTTCAAATACCTCTTGGTTTTGTTGTTTATATATTCACACTTCTTCAGATGCTTCTTTTTCCAAGCAGATCAAGAGTTCTTGATCTATATACTGTTTCTCACAAATCTGTTGTATTAATGAACACAAATTTTAATTTGAAGCTTCTGACAGTTTTTCTTGCAGAAGTATTTTTCTTTCCTCTAATTTCTCTCTTAATCATTTTGTATATCTTGTGTCTGGAAATTCTGGGCTTTTTGCATAATAGTAACAATACATAATTTCTTTCTTATCCTCAATAGTCCACTTTATTGTCTTTATGGCTCTTCTTTGGCCTATCAGTTTTTGTGATTTTTGTGGACTGCTACTTCCTTCTACAATGAATGAATAGTGATGTTCTAGAATACTCTCAAGTAAGAAAACTTAATAAATAACAAAGACACAAAAATGAGCCCTTGCCTCCATGAGGCCCATTTTCTGGGAAATCTGTAGATAAGCTGCGTGTACAATACTGTAGCTAGTTCAATAGTTTTAAAGCTGTGCACCAGCATAGTATATCCCCTTTACATTAAAATTAGAAATTAAATTGAAATGATCAAGGTAAATTATTATTAACTTTACATGAAGCATGTAACTTGCTATTTATGTCAAAGTCAAAATGTTCAATATATTCAAAGCATATTTCAATAAATTAGCTATCCAGTCTTTAACTCTGGAGCAGTCCATGTCACTATCTAGTGGCTTCAGCATTTCACAATAGCTGGAGAATTTGGCAAACGTTTTACACTGGCCAGCTGAACCTACTTTTGGAATAGTTCTTAATATATTAGAGCTTTATTTGGAGCAGAACTACAGAAATCTTAGTCAGCAGCTTTTATGACTAAAGTTATCACATTCTCTATTTAGTTGTGCCAGATTTTGTCACTATTCTTATTGTATATTTGACTCTAACAAATTTGTCTTTGATAAATAAATGCTTGCAATTTCTTTTGTATTGCTGGACATCTGTTCCATGAGCTAACAGTATCTTTACTGAAATAACATATAACCTGCTTTATCTTTAAGCTGTAGACTTTTGCATGACTTCTGAAATCTTACTTTATTTTCATCCTGCAAATTGTGGACTCTACTAAATTTTCTACCATAGTAACATTTCTTACTTTGCTGATTCCTTTCCAGCATTTCCTTTTATTTATGTTGATTTTAAGAATCAGTAATGTAGTTGAAGCAGAGCATATGTGTACTCTGAATAATTGCATCTCATTTAATTGACAAGATTATTGAACCCCAAGCAATCTAAAACCTTTGATGATCACTACTCAAAATGCTGACATTCCTAAGGCAAAACCTAATAGCTCCCCTACACACCCCAATGTGGGGCACCCCCCACTCCACTAAACCATAAAACCATATCTCTATACCTATTTCTCCATCTACGTATCTATATATATATATATATATATATATATATATATATATATATATATATACATATATGTCCTAAGAGTAGAACATTTTCCTTAAGGAGAAACAATTCAACAAAAAGGAAAAGCTAGCTATACAGCAATGACTGCTCTAGATACTAACATACAATGAACCATTTTAGTAATTTGTGACAACCTCTTAGGTCACTCTGAATTCTTATTAGAAATAAGATAAAATAATTTAAGCTGGAATGGCTTGTTTAAACCATGGCTTATTAAATTATAACAAGAGATAAGTGCTTTCACCCTTGTCAGAGTTTTATCAGGTCTGGCAAAAAAATATATATATATATATATGGATCCCCTACATTTTGTCAAATGTTTTTTTTCAACAAATGCAGGGGGTGTGGTTTAATGTTTATGGTACGAATAGCTGAGTGGTGGAAATGTCAATGGTGTGCAATGCTGAAGCAGGTAGGGTTGGAGGAGTGAGAGTGTGTGTGTGTGTGTGTGTGTGTGTGTGTGTGTGTGTGTGTGTGTGTGTGTGTGTGTGTGTGTGTGTGTGTGTGTGTATGAGATAGGGATACAGTCAAGGATGAGTGAAAGATGCGTGTTATATGCTTGTGTGTGACTTTGTCTATTTTAGGGTTAGGGTCAATGTTAGGTTAGGAAATAGATAAAGTGTTGTTTGTCTGTGTTTGTGAATATCTGTCTGTTCAAGTGTGTATTGTGTAGTGTCAGTTTTGCACCACCATAGTAATGGGTTCTAATCCTAAGCCTAATGCTGCCCCTTCCATCAACATTAACCGTTCACCTTATCTTTATAAAAACCTTCCCATAAAAGTTCCACTATTCAGATAAAATTGAAGCTAGTATTATCGGGTGGGATATATAGTGTTAATATCAGGAGAGGAATGTATAGGTATGTATGCTTGTATGTATGTACATAAGTTGGAGTCAGAATTCACTGTCTTGTCAAATTGTTGAGGTCAGCAATATTCAGTGTTGAACATCCTATGCATGGTAAATTGGATTGGGTATTTCCAGTTGTTTGAAAATATTTTTCTGATAAACTATCACCATCTCCATTTATGTCCTGTTTAAAATTTATATTTGTCCATTAACTTTCAGCAATTTTTCAAACATATAACCTGCTTTTCCTGTCTCAGTGCCTCTGACATACATGATTATGTTAATAAGATATTAAGTTTATTATACACTGATGTGTATGAGGAAATTTCAGTGAATCAGTTGAATATAGCATATAGAAATATTGATCTTATGTTGGAAGAGATGTTACTTATTCAAGAGATGACGAAGGAGGTTTCTGATTATGTTATGGTCCATAACCCAAAAATCCCCACCATTTTTAGTATCCCTAAAATACATAGAAACTTCACTGATACACCAATGTGTCCAATAGTTGATGCGAAGGCATCCAAGACCTTTTTTCTATCTAAATATATTGATTCTTGTAAGAAAAACATTTGTAGTAATAACCCATATATTTTAAAAGATTCCTGGGATTTTTAAGGAGAATATCAGATGATCTACTGTGTGAAAATTTGATTTTTGTTACCACTGACATTCAGGATTTATATTTGGTTATTCCTCTTGATACTGGAACTGAATGGTTTTATGAATACTTGTATTTTTATGCAGGTTTGGAGAAAAACAAAGCAGACACAATGAGGACCTTTATGACTATGGTATTAGAAAATAATTATTTGATATTCGAGAACCAACTGTTTAGGCAGAAAAAGGGTGTGGGCATGGTTGCAGTATGCACCTCCATGTTTGCAAGTGCAGTTCTTTCCATTTGGGAATTAAATTATGTTGTCAGTTCAGGTATTTAGGCATCTTGGGTCCTATATGGAGGGTTCTTGGATGATATGATTTTTTTTCTGGAGGGACAGTGAGGAGAGGTTGAACCACTTCTATGATTACTTACATTCTACTACTGAGTTTCTTAGGTTTACTATGGATGTTAAAGGTAGTTGGGTTAATTTTTTATATCTTACTATTTGTATTAATAAGGATAGGAACTGTTTTGAGTCAACCATCTACCATAAGCCTACCTATTCAAATTATTTTTGTCATTTTAATAGTATGCATCCTTTACACCAGAAAAAAAGCTCTAGTTAAAGGGCAATTTGTAAATTTGGCTAGGATGATTACTGGTGACGTGGAATTTAGAAAGGAGGCTGACAAATTGTTCAACATTTTTAAAGTGAGGGGATACCCAGAAGTCCTTTCAGTAAATATTTTGAATGAGGTGAAAGAAAAAAGGAGAATAGAGTACTTTGTTCCACTACTGGGTAAGGGTGTAGTGAAACCAGTAGGCCAAGGGGTTGAATATGATTTCCCTAGGGTCTTTAACAAAGCCTTTGTGGTAACATACAATGCTAATTTTTACGACTTCAGGGCTATAGTTGAGGTTAACTGTAGAATTTTTGGATAGACCAGGAGTATTTGGAAAATGTGGGTTTAAAATGTGTTATTGTATACCAAAAGGATGTGTTTCAAGTCATTATGGGAAACGTTGTGAGGAGTGAAGATGCTGGAAAAATGGTTAAGTGTGGCCACTGTGCACAATGTGCTTTTATGTGTGAAGGCTCTGCCTTGCTTTTACAAGGATTTGGGGAGATTAAGTTACACTGCAGATTTTACTGTGATAGTAAGAGGTTGGTATACCTAGCTCAATGTAGATGCTGCACAGCATTTTATATAGGTAAGACTAACCTAGGTCTTCAGAAAAGGGTTTACCAGCATAATTATGACATTGCAAAAAAGGATGTCAGAAATGCATTATATAAACACTTGATGCAAAATCTTGATCATAGTTTAGGATTTAATGTCATTGATCAGACAAACCTGGGTCAGTGGGCTTGATCAGTTGAGGATTTTTTAGAATATTTGGAACTTAAATGGCAATTAAGCACTAATGTCACCAATATCCTGTGTTGAATGAGGCAATTTCCCTATCTAGTGTGCTAAAGTTAAAAGCTGCTACGTTTATTTGATGTAGAAATATAGGTTCATAGTTTTTTAAACATATATGTATGTTTTTTTAAGTTGTTGTGTGGGTACTGTATTTTAGAAAATGGATTTTATTTCTTTGATGTATTTTTTACCTTATTCACTATTTTTAGTTGATTGGATTTTGATTTGTTAATTGGATTAATGTCAATGGGATTGTATATAAGTCTGTCTGGGATGTGTTTTTTATTCTGAAGAAGTCCAGTTATTGTAGGATGAAAGTGCTTAAGAAATAACAAAAGATCTGTTTTAGTAGTGGCTGACTGAGATGATTGAGAGGAAACAGCAGCTGCTGCTAATGTTTTAAAAGTGTAGATGTTTGTCTCTCTGTGAAGAAGGAGGCATGTGGCCAAGAGTAAGGACTTAATATTGTTTTCAGCCAGTAAGTCAACTAGTTGAGAAACTTTCCTATTTAAAAGCAAACAGTCCAAAAGAGCTGAAAAATAAAAAAAACAACCGGAAACACTGGTGTAGATATCTACGCTTTACTGATGATTCACAATTAAGAACATTCAACTCACTTGGAGAATTAAACAAAAGACAAGTCTTCTCTATTTATCCATCGGTTAATACAAAATTCCTTTCACAAAAATATCTTAGAAAAACAAAAAATCGAATACATTACAAAACCGTTCATAGAAAAATGCAAGTATTTTATGAAACCAATTTCTCTACTCAAAACATGCAAACATTTCATAGAAAATCAGTATTAAAAACATAAACTGACACTATTATACAACCAAAAGCACAGTCATCTGAGACACAATCAGACATTCAGATCCAATTCCATATTCAAACCATTAGGCCACAGGGTATTAAAACTGATGATATATCTGATCTCCATTCTAAACAAGGCCCTCATCAAATCCAAACCTTGTTTTTCAAACCCTTTCGCTAATACACTAAAAACGAAACTATCCATGAACCCCCCCCCATGTTCTTTGTGAAAATGTAGGGCTAGATTTTGATATGAAACTTTCCTATTTTTCAGATGAAGTATAGTGGACAAGAATAGTGATTCTTGGAAGATTCCAGCTGAAGAGTTTACTGGAAGAGAATGTGGAACAACATAGGCACCCTGGGGCCTATTTGGAGGATTACCTGAAGTTGGCCAGAGATAATGTGAAACTTTTGATGGATGTGATAGCACAACTGTAAGAGGGGGATACTTGTAAGGAAAGACCCACTGTCTGCCACTGTTATTAAAATAGTCAGTTGCTTGTCAGTGTAGGAGGCATTATAAGGCCAAGAGTATGTACTCCTGGTGGTTACCAGCCAGGAAGTCAATTGGAACAGACATTTTCCTCTCATTGACAAGTACTGTTGTGGCTAAGAGCTGTGTCTCTTGGAAAAATTATTAACACAGAGCTTGGAAAAATAGTATCTTACCCTGCACAACTAATCGAATATGCAGATGACTCAAAATCAACATGTGCAGACTATTCAGTCAAACAGCTCCAAAATTATGTTTTGCCTGAGATTACATGAAACCTTAGTTAATGTTTTAAGAAAGTTTCCACCACACAATTAAGTTTTTTTTCATTTTTCATTTATAATTCCCTCAAGTGAAGTTCTTCCCCAGTGTGTATTGAACATACTACATTGTTGGAGAATTCTGTCAAACTTTGGTCTATTCTGTACTAAAATACAAGATTTATGTGTTTCTGTGTCACTGTCTGTAAGGGGTAACACCTTACAAGGGGGGTTTCCACTTGTAAAACTGCTTGTGTGTGTGTGTGTGTGTGTGTGTGTGTGTGTGTGTGTGTGTGTGTGTGTGTGTGTGTGTGTGCGTTACCACTCCCACCTGGTTTTGAGGGAGGTAGGTATATGCATCTTGAGATACTGCTATTGTTTTTGAAAAAAATGTAATTTTGTTTGTTAGCAACCATAATGAGGAGGTATGAGAATGCTTCTTTTTGTCAATATATTAAAACTGCAGTAGTATGTGCACTGAAATTGAGGTGTGAGAGCAAGCCTCATAAAAAGTACTATTCATTGAATTCTTAGCCAGGTTATAAGCAGAGTGAGAAACTTCTTTCTCTGTCACACCCAAAGAAGCAGAGTGAAACGCATTGGCTAACTCTGGGGGGGCAATTAAGTGAGACATTTTTAAATCAAGTTTAATATAGTTCTACTGCAAGAAAACAGTTGCAGAATGGTAACTAATGCTGAAGTTTTGATAAAGTGATATGAAACTGCTGAAAGGATTCTCCTCACAAAATACACAGTAAACTGCTGAAAGGTTGCTTATTAAAATGTGTGCATAGATAATTGCTGAAGGGTTGCTTAACAAAAGGTCTGCATAATAAATGATAAAAATGTGCTTACCAAAAATGTACACAATGAATGTGCTAAGCTGCTGTATGAAATCTGCTTAAGAGTACGAAAGAAAAAAAACTGCTGAAACAATGTGTTTGGCAAAATTATGTTGAATTTTGAAAATGTAGAAAGTAGCTCACTGCATTTTAAATTAAATGGAAAGTAGTTTTATATCAAACTACCTATGACTTGGGGTAAGTTATGAAAATACTGCACATGTAAACAAATTTTCCTAGTAAGTATAAAGTGTGAACATTGGTGTGCTTAAACAAGTGAAGTGTCTGATATAAAATCAATGGAAAATCTCTGTGGCAATACATAGTGTACTGACAAGAAAATGTTCTGAGAAAGTAAATCAGACTTGTGTATACCCAGGTGAATTGAGAAAAGTATTGTATCGTCTTTCTTAAAAAGTATGTCAGATAATTCTAAAGTGTGTTCAGTGGAAATGGCGATTGTGTTGTATGCTTTTAGATACAGACTAAGCAATAGGTGTTTTAAACTAAAGCTAAAGCAATGTGTAAATTGCTAATAAGTTACAAGTTCAGTGGTATGGTGCTGCTGAAACAGATAAAAAGTACAGGTGCACAGAAGTAAATACAACAAAATTTCTACACTGTATTGTTTGTGTTATGACTTGTTATTAAATTCTACAGGGGAAACTTTGTGCTACATAAATGAACTGTGTGCATAGAAAAAGGAATATAAGAGTTTAAACCTTTGCAATAAAAGAATTAGGGGTTACTTGATATACAGTGGATTTCCTTATAGTGTTCAGAGTGAAATCCTAAGAAGCGGTTGAAGCAAATTCAGAGCATGATGTGTTACAAGAGTGAAATAATGTGCTACCTTCATGAACAAACATATTTCATTCCTTTATGAACTGTCCTGTGTGTTTAAAGCAAATAAAATCACTGTCTACTTTTGCTTTATGAAAAGATCTGTATTGCTTCTGAGTTCCATGGCTTTTGCAGAAACTGTTGAAAATTCTGTGCAAACCCTGCTTGTGGATGAGTAAAAACAAAACAAAGCAATCATAATACACCTTAATACAACTCTTCAGGATTAAGAGCATGGAATAAAATAACAGACCTGCATAGCTACATATCCTTGTATACCTCTGACATAATTTCAATAACAGAAACCTGCTTTAAGTCTTAAACAAAAAATGAAAGAATACTGCCTCCTTATGATATTATCAACAATGGTCATACTTATTAAAGAGCTGGTGGGCTAGCCATTGAATACCCAAGAGTTTTTAAACTTGCCATGTACCCATACAAATACAAAGGATTAATGCCATTGTGATCCAAATGGCTGTATATAGAATTAACTCACAAAAATCAATATGTATACCAACATTGTATACACTTCCTGGCATAGACAACTAAGCTTTGGAAGACATATTACCACTATAACTTCAAATATATTACATGAGATAATAATCCTAGGTCATCTTAATATTGTTTGGTCCAAGTGTTCTCACAAAACCAATCACTCTACTATCAATCTGGATTAACACAGTTAATAAATATTATCACAAGGAACAATAAAATCAGTGGAAGGGAAAGCATGCTAACAACAGACCAAGAAAAATTTCCAACATAGGATTTATGTTTGATTATAATCCAGTTTTGCCCTATGGAAGCTTACCAATCAATCTCCAATCAATCTCCAACTTGGCCTATAATCTAAATTTACAAACTTGTAAAAATGTAAAACGGACTTCTCCGAACACCTAGAAAAGCCGACACCACACTAAGTCCAATGCAGTAATAGCCACTAATAGTAGACAAACACGGTCTAAAAACTTTCCTTCAACAAACACGATTTATTAGAAGCTTGAAGTGCAAAACTTTACATACACTTTTCGTCAGGGCTCCTGCCCCAACTTCATCAGAAACAAACCGCCACTAACAGTTGAAACGCTTTAATATATGTAATTAAAACCTCATTAATCAATCAGTCTGTTTAAACTATTAAAGACTGTTCAAACTTTTAAAGCAACACTAGCTCTACTAGACAGTGCAAACCCTTCTCGAACCCCTTACCTACAATCTATGTTAAGTTTAAGCGCATCATATACACTCTTAATTCTTATTGATATTATTATTATTCACTTTTTGTAAAATGATTACAATATTCACTCGATCACTATGTGCATGTATCGTTTTACTATAAACTTGCCCCTTACTTGAACATCGTGTGATCAAGTCTGTAAACTAACAGATGTTAAATATAACACTCTAAACAAGTATACATAAAAAATTATGCTTGTAATATTTCGCACAATTGCTGTGCGCATATATCGATGTCATATGGACTTGCTTCATACTTGCACATCGTGTGATCTGTAAAATGTTAATTATTAACACTCTAAACAAATAAACATGGGGAATTATACTTAAAATATTTAAAATACTTCAAACTTGATCACATTTCAACAACAATTCGTTGTTAATACAAATCAGATATTTTAAACTAAATTTCTTCATAAATATATCAAAATGTATATTAAACAAATAATACTTACTTTAAAAATATTATAAATATTATAAATATTTATTTAAATACATTTAATTATCCAAATAAATAATGTTGAAAATCTACACTAAAATACAATACTAATATAAATATAAAACCTCATTTCATTAATTGATTTTGATATTATTTAAATGAACCTTGTTCACCATATGTTGTGCATTACCTCATCTCTCTAGGTTTTTTAGTCTTAAAATACATTTAAGGGAACACATTTCATTTATACCTGGGAACCTACATGCATTAGTTCTCAATTGCCAGATGAGCTCTTTCCTTTCTAATTCCAACCCATCATTCCCTCCTCTTCCGTCCGAAACAAATTGATCTATCACCCTAAATCTAAAAATGTGGCCTGGAAACTCAAAAGCATGCCTAGCCAAAGCGTTCTCCATCCTTTTAGCATTTATGTTGTAAATATTCTCTTTCACTCTGTCTACTAACTTTCTATCCGTCTTTCCTATGTAGAACGCTTGGCATTGTACACACTTTGCCAAATAAACAACCTGTTTGCTATTACAGTTAAACTTTGATACTGATCTATAGTGTTTGTTATTTATAACAAACTTATTTCTTTCATCTATAAATTTACAACAACTACACATAAGACACTTATACATACCTGCTTTTGTTGTAAATGGATGTCTTTTCCTTTGCAAAATTCTTTGCAAGCTTCTTTGTTCACCAGTGGGAGTGGGGAGCTTTGAGCAGCCTATCTGTCCTTGGTGGAGTGATCTCAGCACAGAATCTGGTAGCTTATTGGCCGTTTTGAGCTAATTTCTAGCTCTTTCAAGTCCCCTGTATAAAAACCCGCTTTAGCGCGGATTTACGTGATTGTGTGCATAGCGCAGCATCAGGCAACGCTGCTTAATCGGGTTTAAACCATTCCCGGCTCCATAAAGTCTACTCTTCACTTTTTCCCTTAGAACTGCTCTATCTCTCAAACTAAACACCCTATTCTCAATCTAAGGCCCTGCACTTGCTCATATAAGCAATTTTACAAGTTAGCACTAGTAAACTAAAAGCACTACATCCTCATATACTCCCTTCTAGTACCTTGTCCCCTATTGGTCCTTTTGATTCAGCAACAAAGGTGTTCCCTATACTATTCTAGCATGTCCAAAGGTCAGTTAATGGCTTCCTCTCCAGTCCAGCTGGTGAATCTGGGAATCTTGAGGCAATGTTACAACTGCCTCATGTACACAGACAACCCTCGCCTCCTCCCAACAAGTTCAAATATATGTGAGAGATGCAACCATATAGCCAAACTGAAGGCTGAGCTCTCTCCACTCAGAACTGGTGCAACCAGTCAGGAGGAGAAGGTAACCTCACAGACCACAAATCCAGTCTCACACAGTCCTACCACAACAGCAAACCAAACACATAAACACACAAAAACATACTTGGAGGCTCTAAATAAAAATCTGCCTAAGCAGTAGAGACCTCCAAAGCAGACATCCAAGCAAACACTACCCCAAAACAAAACACATGCAACACATAGCTCACAAAGTCAGTGTGCCAAACAGTCACAGCCCTTAAGGCTAAATAACACACCTGATACACTTGTAATAGGTGACTCTATAGTCAGACACACTGACGTCCCACTCACCAGACTGAACAAAGAGAAGGTCACAGTGAGCTGCCTGTCGGGCGCTAGGATCCGCCACATAACACAAGCACTCAGGTCACTCCAAAGCAAGTACAAATATGACTCAGTCATTGTCCATGCTGGTGTGAATGACCTGAGATGTACCTCCCTGGACTACATGAAAAGAGACATAGAGGAGCTCTCTGATCTTGTAGCCCAGGCCGGTATGACCCTGACCTTAAGCAGCATCTTACTCTCACCTAGAATGATGCCACAGTATAAAGACAAAATGATCAATTTTAACAATTGGCTAAAATGTTAGTGTCATTCAAAGGAGATCCAGTGTCTGTCAGCCTGGGAAGACATGCTCGATAAGCCACGTTGCTTCGCTAGGGATGGCTTGCACCTGTCACCCCTGGGCTTTCGGTTATTGGCAAAGGCTCTTGCCACCCCCATAGTGCTTTTTTTAGGTAAGGCTCAAAAGACAAACTCACCTCCATAGACAACACAATGAATAAGAAACTAAGGGTAATGCTGCTCAACGCCAGAAGTCTAAACCTCAAGATGCATGCACTCGAAGCTCTCCTCAGTATGGAGAACATCGATATCTGTGCAGTGACAGAAACCTGGTTCAAGGCTCCAGAGAGCACCCTGCACTAACAGGTTATACCTCATATCATGCTTTTCGGCCCCAAAACCCGGACCGAACCATAAAAGGAGGGGGAGTATCCATATTCATCAAAGATACCCACACTTCCAGGTTTGTGCTGTTGCAAGAGGCATCGGAGACCATCCATGTGCAACTAACAGTGGGCAAAACTGCCTTTCAGTTTGTAGCATGTTACAGACCACCCTCTTAGAATCAGGAATCCTACTCGGCTTTCCTGAGATCACTGGAGAATATGAAGATCTCTCCAAACACCATTATATTGGGTGACTTCAACTACCCAAACATAGACTGGGAGCACTACTCAAGCCCCAACACCCTAGCCCAAAGGTTCCTAGAATTTATAAACTCGAATGCTATGGAACAACTAGTCACCACTCCCAAAAGAGGGGAAAACATACTGGACCTGGTCATCACCAACATGGAGACTCTATGCTCCATACCAGAGTTATACCCCTCATTGGTAAGATTGGACCATAAATTAATCTCATTGGATATCCACATCCCGACCCCACCCCCAGCCCAGAAAACTACAGTGAAAAACTTCACAAAAGCAAACTTCACACTTCTCAAATCCAAGGTGGAATCCTTCAAGGCCCCTGCGCCAGTGGAAACTATGGCCCAAACTGCAGAATCCTTTATAAATGCATTCTATGGACACCTCCAGGAATGCATGGATCATGCTATCCCAAACAAAACCAAGACCCAATCTTCCAACGGCAGGCGTCCAGTCTGGTGGACCCCATCCATAAATAAGCTGTACAACAGAAGGAGGAAGCTACTAATGATAGAGCATAATCCCTAAAAGGGAAGGCATCTCTGATCAGTACTAGCAAAAAACTACAATCCCTCATAAAATCCTCCAAGGCCAGCTTCGAGAGAAAAATTGCACAGGACTCTAAAGAAAATCACTAGGCTTTCTTTAGTTATGTTAGGAACCTGGGCGGCAACTCCCAGATATGCTCAGAGTTGATCCAAAATGACAAAAAATACACTGAACAGAACCAAGGAGGGACCAGCACACACGACAGCAGGATAATCAAAATAATCATTTTATTTCGAGGTAGCTAAAAAGCTGCCTGCCATAAAAGTAACAGACCGGTTTCAGCTTGAAAAGCCTTTATCAATATTATATTTCCTTTCCAAAAAGTTGATTTGCAAAATAGCGTCACATCCTGGTACTCTTTATATACATTTCATTTAAAGTGGTATGCTCCTGCCATAGGTAGCAGGCTGATCTGACACAGTCAAAACTTGGATCATGTAAACACCAGTACAAATGAATATAAGAGATTTAATCAAAAATAGAGATCTTAAGAATGTTTTCTAAGTCCCTATTAAAAATAATTATTGATTAATTGCAAAAATGCAAATATTATATTTGCTGGTTTGCTTTAAGGGCTTTTTAAATTGTTTGTACCTATTTTGTGTGTCTGTTTTTTGGAGCTTTTCTCCCCAGGACTCCATTGAAAACGGGTTCTTTTAGGCCCAATGGACTATCCTGGTAAACCAACTGCAAATAAATAAATAAATAAATAAATAAATTATATATTCAAAGCCATGAAAACTCTGTATTTTGACCAGGACCCAGTTATAAATCTAAGTTTATAAATTGTCATGTATCATTTGGGCTTAAATGAATGGCAATATGTAACATGAAGTGTGTCTTCATACCATGAATGGTAAAAGTATGTGCAGCTAACACAAAAATGTTTTAAAATTGATAAAATTATTGCCTAGATGTACCTTCATGTACTTCAGATTCATTCAATCCTGGTTTGAAAAATGCACCAAGTTTCGTGATCCACTTACTTTCCATATTGTTTAATCTGGTATGCCATCCCATCTTAAAATTTCTGTGGAGTTGAATTTTATCTATAATAATAAACTTGAAAGAGGCACCTGTATGGTTTTTACTATGTTTGTATAGAGCATTTGTTATTCGTCTATTTCTGATAGAGCTTAAATGTTCACTGATTCTTATTCTGATGGGTCTAGAGGTCTGACCAACATAAAAGGCAGAACAGGTACAATAAGCCAGATAAATAACCCAATCAGAGCTGCAGTTTGCAAAAATGTTAATATTATATACCTTGGAAGTGTTTTTGCTGGTAAATTCCTTTGTTTTACAAATGTGCTGACATGCACAACAATGTCCACAAGGATAACAGCCCACCAGAGGGTCTCTCCAAATATTATGAAAGAACTATAGAAACATTGATCACAGATATACACACCACTTGTTTGGAAGCTGAAATCTTTTCCGCTGAAGATTATTATCAGGGTCATTTATTGGAATTAGCTAAAGAATTAGCAAGCATAGAAGAGCAACTTAAGAAAAGGAAAATACATAAGTTTAACAGAGACCTAGCTGACTATGAGAAAGGCAAACCATTCGTAACACAAAAAAGTGTTAGGTTTAGTGAAGGGGCATACAAACCACAAAGGGGGAGGAAGAGACCCAGGCTGATATTAAAAAAGAATGACACAACATACAGTGTTACATCTGATGATGATTATTCATCAACAACAGATGGTGAGGTTTCCTCTAACCAGGCGTCCCCAGTTGCAAAAAGGAAGCGACCTACCCCTTTAGGTCTAACACACGCAGGGCAGGGAGGAAACATAGGAGAAAATATGGGTACAACCAACCTTCAAACCTTATTGAAACAAATAACAACACAGTGAATAATGTTCTCAACATTTCTTCCTTTGAGCTTACGAATGTACAATACAAAGTACTAAATAAAGGCTTAAATTTTGTACCAACATCACCTGTTCCTGAACATTTTTTAATGGAGGATATTAATAACTTTTGTAGAATTCTTAATCTCAAGATATTTTTTTCAGATCAGCCCTATTCTCAAAGATCAACTGGTTTCCGATTTGGGAAATCCAATTTCACACCCCCTATGGATAAGCATGTCTCCATATTTAAAAATTGTGTCATGAAAGATTTACATTTTTCCAACAACTACACATGTAATCGAAGTAATCTCAACCAGGCTGAAAGATTAGCACTTTCACAACTACAACAGAACAAGGACATAGTCATCACTCCAGCGGACAAAGGTTGTGTTATTGTTGTAATGGATTATTCCAAATAAAAGGACGAGGCACTAAAACAATTATCCCAATTACAATTTTACACACAGATGGTAGTGGATCCTACACTTAACTTCAAATCTGAGATTGATTCCTTTTTAGATTTGGCAGTAGAGGAGGGCATTATTACTACACAAGCTGCTAGGCAACTTAAGGTAAATGAACCAATGCCACAATATTTATATCTCATACCCAAAATACACAGAGATCTACACAATCCACCAGGTAGACCCATAGTATCAGGTTGGGGATCACTCACAGAACCCTTATCTGCTTTTCTTACAGAACATCTTAAACCACTACTTAGTATGGTCAGATCACGCATTCAAGACACTACTGAGTTTTTGAATATCATTGAAGACTCTCAGTTGGAAGAGGATTGGCTGTTATGCACATTGGACGTATCCTCTTTGTACACCAGTATCCCTCACAAGGCTGGTATAATGGCGGTGACTTACTGCATAAACAAATCCAATCTATATCCCACTGGATTCAACAACTTTTTGATTAAACTCACAGAATACGTACTACAAAAAAACATTTTTTATTTTGAAGGCAATCCATATTGGCAAATTAAAGGTACAGCTATGGGGGCATTATTTGCCCCAATTTACACAGATTTGTTTATGGGATATTTTGAACAGGCCTTCATATATGATGTTCAACACAATACTCATATCGATAATTTGGATATCTGGCAGAGATATCTGGATGATTGCTGGTTGGTGTGGTGGGCTGGTATGGATGAATTATCTAAATTTGTTGCATACCTTAACAATAATCCTTTTGACATACATTTCACAGCTAGTACTGGATATCACGAAATAGTCTTTTTGGATGTTGCGATTAAAAGATTGCCTAACCATACCTTGGCCACATCAATACATAGAAAATTTCCACAATACAATACTTTACTTCATGCCACCAGTTCTCACCCACGCCACATCATCAGCAACATCCCAAAGTCTCAGTTTCTGTGACTTAAAAAAATATGCTCCACAGAAGTAGAATATTCTGCACACACACAAGATTTAACAGCAAGATTCATGGATAGAGGATATAAATTGGAACACCTAACCAACACGGTGATCCAAACCAAGACCAGAAGCAGGTCGGAATTATTGAAATATAACAGATCACAAGAGGATGATGAAATCCAATGTCAACAACCCATCAGATTAGTCACCACTTATGGCAACAATACATCTAGGTTTAGACAGATCGTTAGTAGACACTGGGACATATTAAAATCAAATGCATTTCTTAATGACATTCTCCCAGATGAATGTGCTTTTTCTTACCGGAGAGGGCGGACCATCCACTCCCATTTAACACATTATAAACGATTCATACCATCTTCTAAAATACAAACAACACTTTTTGGGGACCCTCTGGTGGGCTGTTATCCTTGTGGGCATTGTTGTGCATGTCAGCACATTTGTAAAACAAAGGAATTTACCAGCAAAAACACTTCCAAGGTATATAATATTAACATTTTTGCAAACTGCAGCTCTGATTGGGTTATTTATCTGGCTTATTGTACCTGTTCTGCCTTTTATGTTGGTCAGACCTCTAGACCCATCAGAATAAGAATCAGTGAACATTTAAGCTCTATCAGAAATAGACGAATAACAAATGCTCTATACAAACATAGTAAAAACCATACAGGTGCCTCTTTCAAGTTTATTATTATAGATAAAATTCAACTCCACAGAAATTTTAAGATGGGATGGCATACCAGATTAAACAATATGGAAAGTAAGTGGATCACGAAACTTGGTGCATTTTTCAAACCAGGATTGAATGAATCTGAAGTACATGAAGGTACATCTAGGCAATAATTTTATCAATTTTAAAACATTTATGTGTTAGCTGCACATACTTTTACCATTCATGGTATGAAGACACACTTCATGTTACATATTGCCATTCATTTAAGCCCAAATGATACATGACAATTTATAAACTTAGATTTATAACTGGGTCCTGGTCAAAATACAGGGTTTTCATGGCTTTGAATATATAATATTTGCATTTTTGCAATTAATCAATAATTATTTTTAATAGGGACTTAGAAAACATTCTTAAGATCTCTATTTTTGATTAAATCTCTTATATTCATTTGTACTGGTGTTTACATGATCCAAGTTTTGACTGTGTCAGATCAGCCTGTCTACCTATGGCAGGATCATACCACTTTAAATGAAATGTATATAAAGAGTACCAGGATGTGATGCTATTTTGCAAATCAACTTTTTGGAAAGGAAATATAATATTGATAAAGGCTTTTTCAAGCCGAAACCGGTCTGTTACTTTTATGGCAGGCAGCTTTTTAGCTACCTCGAAATAAAATTATTATTTTGATTATCCTGCTGTCATGTGTGCTGGTCCCTCCTTGGTTCTGTTTCTATTGGTTTGGACCGTGCACCACAGTCCACTGTGCGTGCCTCACTACTTTAAAAAATACACTGAACCCACAGACATTGCCAACATCTTGGCAGACAGATTCAGTGCAACCCCCCCCCACCCCCCCAAAAGAGCAAATAACAATCCCAGCAGAGTGCAGCCTCCTTAACATCTCAGATGCTCAGGTGAAAGCCGCCCTCACCAAAGCAAAAAACACAGCATCAATGGGACCTGACTGTGTCCTGGGTTGAGTCCTACATGAACTCCAAGAAGAGCTAAACCCTAAAGCTGCTGTTCAATCTCAGCCTTACTACAGGATATGTACCCAAAGAATGGTGTACAGTGACAGTGGTCCCACTCCACAAAGGTGATGCCTCTACGGACCCTGGAAACTATTGCCCCATAAGCCTGACTAGCCTGGTCTGCAAAGCTATGGAGAGGATCATCATGGAACTCATAAACAAAGACAGTGGGGATCTACAGCCACTGGATCCTACCCAATTCGGCTTTGTTAAGGGCAGATCCTGCCTCTTGAACCTGGTCGACTTCTTTGAATCAGTCACCAAGGCCATCGATGAAGGGAAGGTAGTCCACACAGCCTACCTGGACCTCGCAAAAGCCTTCGACACAATACCCCACTCGGGCATCATAGATAAGCTCTCCAGCTTAAATATAAACCCCTATGTCATAAGATGGGTTGCAAACTGGCTCAAAGACAGAACCCACATGGTCAGAATTGCTGGAGCCATGTCAGACTCGAAACCAGTTACAAGTGGCGTCCCACAAGGGTCAGTCCTGGGACCTCTCTTGTTCGGTATATATTTTTCTGAGGTACAGGCTAACACAAGAGGACTGTGGCTGACCAAGTTCGCAGACAACTGCAAACTGGGCACCAGAATTGACTCTCCAGCTGACACAAGCATCATCCAAAAGGGTCTCACAGAGACGGATAACTGGTGCCAGAGCCATGGCCTAAAGCTAAATGCCAAAAAGTGTATAGTCATACCCTTTGGCAAAAACAAAGTGCCCACAAATTACCACATAGGCGGTAATCCATTAAGTATGGAAGAAGTAATTAGGGACCTGGGGATCCAAGTTGATAGTAATCTCTCCTTTGACAACCACATTGCCAAAGTGGTTAGAAAGACCTTCTATATAGCCCACCTTATCATGAAAGGATTCACATCTAGCTCAAGGGAGGTCATAGTGCCCCTTTATTCATCCCTCATCAAGCCCATAATAGAATACAATGCCCCATTTGGGATGTACCTTACCCGACACCTGCAGCAACTAGAAAGACCCCAAAGTACCTCACAAAGAGGATCAAGGGACTCAAACAAATGCCATATGCTGCTCGGTTAAAGAAACTCCAGCTCTACTCAGTAGCATACCGCCTACTTAGAGGCGATCTATGCCTGACGTATAAAGCTATGTCAAACTAGGACTTAATGGACATGCTCCACCTCAGAAAATCCAAATCCCTTAGAGCTATGCGCTTGAGGGACTTGAACCTCAGCACAGAAATTAATAGGACATGCTGGAGGGACAGATTCATAACCCAGAGGCTCCCTTCACTCTGGAATAGAATCCCAGTCCATGTTAGGCAGAGCCCCTCACTGACTCTCTTCAAGAGGAATCTTGACGAGTCGATGGGAGATTGTAGGTTTACCCAAGGGATTACTTCTGTGTCACTACTAGACAGAGGCACAGTAAACTAACCCAAAAAAAAAGGGCACAGTAAACTCAATTCAAAGGGTGGCAACAGCCAAACACACTCTGGCTAGGCTTGTAAATGCCCTAGGGCAGATAGCCTAGTATGAATCTATGAACCTATGAACCTATGAACAATCTGCAACAACGTTGGCATTTACAAAACCTATACAAGGCATCGTCTGACAATGCCTATACAAGGCACTAACATACTCCACTCTGATGGACCTCCCACATGTCCCCAAACAAGCAGCACCAGAATTAGCTATTCTAAAGACTTAAACCTTGCCTATGATATAAATAGGACCTGTTGGACACACAGGTATGTATCCCCAAGACTACCCTTTCTCTGGAACAGGTTCCCCATCCACGTGAAGCAGAGTACCTCATCTAATCCAATTCAAATGTAACTTACCTCACCTAATCCAATTCAAATGTAACTTGAAGAACTGGATGGGGAATAGGAAATTTGTTCCTGGTTTGCCACTTATGTCTCTAATGGACCCAGGCAGCCTGTAAATGGTTAATCTCTCAGGCCCTTACATGTAAATGTTTCACCTTTCATCCCCCTTCTTACACTTATCAAGGGAACCAGAACTTGTTAGAGATTTGTGATGCATGGCTAGGCTTATAAAGGCCCTTGTGGGCATTAGCCTAATAAACACCTATGACATTATGAACCTATAGCAATGCCATCCTAAATTCGAGCAAAACCGCCATAGTAGTCTTCAGGAAAACCACTGAAACTTCAATGCAGTTTGGGCCAACAGTCAAAAAACTATACAACTTGATCAAAAATCACAGACTTCCCATTTTATTGATGAAACAAACTATAACATAGCAAGCAGATTTAACTCATACAACTTAAATGTTGCAAACTCTCTTAATAAAGCCAATGCACATAAAATGAGTAAGTGAGATTGACCCTAGCACTACTACCTTTTCACTTACCATGCCTAACACCATGATAAAAATAAAAATGTATTCAGAAACTTAAACTCACCCCTCTTGGAGCTTATACCATATGCATATCTCAAAACAGCAGCAGAAGCCATTGCATATATAATATCTATAAGTATAAATTACTCTCTCCAAGAAGGCATAGTGCCTGCACTATGAATACAATCCTGTGTTTTCACCTTAAAAAAAGGTAGCAAAAAATGTATACTAGCAAACTACTATTTTATCGTCTTCCTGTTCCACTCTATCTAAAATACTTGAAAAATGTCCTTCTATGCAGTTGAACAACTATGTAACGGAGAACATGTTAGCTTCCACAGCAGAGGATGGATTTAGGCTAGGACACAGCACAGAAACAGCATGACTAACTCCCATAAGCTATATTCATGACAGACAAAATCAAGGAGGATGCCCTGTCGCTAGACCTGTTCAAAACATTTGATACAGTTTGACATCCCATGCAACTACCCACAATCAAGGAATTGGGCCTCAAAAACAATATTGTCAGTTGGTTTACCAGTTACAACCATCAAACACAGTGTGTATGCTGGGGTAATGAGCTGTCAATGCCAAAACAAACAACAGTAAGAGTTCTGCAAAGTTCGATATTAGAGCCTTTACTCCTTAATATATTTATAAATTAAATACATACAGTCTCTCATCCAGCAAAACTAATCCAATATTCAGATGACTTAAGACAAATGTGTGCTATATTATCAATCAGTTACAAAATGACCTGCAGAATTCCTTTGCAAAAATTGAAAACTGAAACAATCTAAACTGCTCTTAAATCCAATTAAAACTAATGGCATTTTCACCTCAAATCAAACACTTACACTATACTTTCAGTCAATAATACTAGAGCTGAGAAAGTGCAAAATACAAAATTACTGGGAATAATAACAGAATTTGATCAGCACATTTTATGTGCAACTGACAAAACTAAACGTAACAGACTATGTACAAGAGCCTTTTCCTCAGACCTATCTATTTCCTAATCTCCTTCATGCCTACATTTCTCCTGCTAGCTAATGGGAGCAGTCTTATAATAAAATTTCAAAATAACCACATTAACCAAACACAAGTGTGGCACATCACTCTTTAATGGGCTAGAGCTGTCTAATCTATTAGCCTGTTCTTATATTGTTAACTACCCACAACGTGCTTTATATCCCAGACAGATGTCTTGCCATCAGCAAGATATTAGAAATATTTCAGCATGTTTACAATTTAAAATCTCTTTCAATACATATCTCTCAAGCAAATGGTGCAAGCCCTATTACCAAAAGAATTTCTTATTCTAAAATCGCAATGAAATCAATCCTATCAGTACAATGGTACTGCCCCTGTACTATGCCCATTACTAACTCCCCATTTCATACATTTAAATCAAACACTTAAGGATTTAAATGTTCAATAATTATTTCCTGCTACATAATTAAGCTTGTTTTTATTTTATATTCATGCTTCACTGTACTGAATTTTAAGTTCCTTCTCCGGTGTGTGTTGAATGTCACTACGAGTGTGTGTAATGTATGTGTGTGTGTCTATATGTAACACACACACACACACACACACACACACACACACACACACACACACACACACACACATATATATTTCTCTCTCTCTCTTTATGTATATATATATATATATATATATATATATATATATATATATATATATATATATATATATATATATATATAGATATATGCAATTCAGAAATTCAGTGAGGCCTGTAGCCAGGCATGTTCTTTGGAAGTGAGAATAATCTGGAATATTCACTGAAAAAAACAAACAAATTCAGATACAGACGTCAGAGCTGAACCATGAAACTGAATCTGAAATCTTATCTGTTATCTGCTATGCCAGTCAGGTAACATACTTGCCTTTGATACTGCGAATGGTAAAAGGATATGCAGTTAGTCATTCAACCAGTTACACATATTTCTTATTCCAGTAATGCGTAGTGATGGGTGTGTGATCTTCTCCTCTGTGCTGTTCTTCCTTACAGACATTAAAATGAGACCATACCACAGCAAGTAGTTGTTTAAGTGGATGTTAAGATCTCCCTTTGTTTGCCTGTGAAAATTATTGCAGTATATTCCCTGTGTCTTGACCAAATCTTCTGTTAGTCATTGTAAATACTATGCCAGGTCTGTCCAGAAAAGGACCACACCATGGCAGTAAAATAAGTAATTGAAATATGACTAGCATGCATCCATACTAAAACTCATCTCTAGCCCTGCACGCCAGGCACAACCACAGAAAGAGGAAATGGCAAGGTCTGGAAAAATAAAGCGAGATAACAAGTAATGACTTTGGGCTAATGAAAACGAAAATACTACAGCATAAGTGAAAAAGTAAAATACTCCAAAGGAAGGTAAAGCAAAATGCAGTTAATAAACAAAGTGCAGCAAGGCAGTTTGGCTTTAATAGTAGGAGCAAACCATAGCTGAATTTATTCTGTGTCACGCAAAGTTTAAAGTTTCATAAGTACATGTGCAAGATAAAACCTTGCTATGTTCACATACTTACTTTATTACTCCTATCTGCACTTGTTTTCTCACTCTTTGATGGAAGATGTTTTATTTTTCAAGTATTACCTCTCTCTCTCTCTCTCTATATATATATATATATATATATATATAATTACTAGTCATGTTTTGACGTGTAACAAACATTTATCTCATAATGCTCTCATCACTGGTGTTATCTATGCACTACCAACAGACACCTTGTGTATTACTATATATTATTTCTATACAAAAAATATAGTGTTGTAAATGTTGAAATTATATTTCTGTTGGTATGGCCCAGTCTGTGGGTGAAAAGAATTTGAGGACTAACCCATCAGCTTAACTTACATTATACAAAATGAATTAAACATTTTAAAAAAGCAGACAAGTGAACAGTGTGCTGTTGGTAAAGCTAACCATAATCTTTATTTGCTGAGGCAGCATTCTGAATATACTTGCTTAATTTGGACACATTCCATCATAGATTAAACATGAATTTAGCACATGATGTTATAAAGTACCATATACTTCCTTCTATCCTCTGCCCATATGATAGTTTCCCAGTTATATACATACTTTTTTCTTAGAATAATGATAATAAAACAAATTTCTTTGCAGTAATCATTAATCTTCAATACAGTTGTGTGTTCTGTAAACAGACATGACCCGCATTGATTGTAGAGGGAGAGTTACAAGCCATTGAAAAACACAGATACATATATGCCTTTCTCATTTAACCTGATTCTTTCCCCTTCTAAATTGTAGACAGTAAAAGGTAAATAATATATTTGTATTGTTTTTATCATGGTAGGATAATATAATTTGCACGTGATATTGGGATGACTTTTCTTTTTCAAGCTGAACATATATTTCTTTCATTTCTTATTCAAGCACAAATGTTATCTTTGCTTAAGAAGTATGCTGCTTTCTTTTGAACTGATGTGGGGTTGTAATAATTCTTTCTACTGTTCTGCCATTTTCCACTCAGATATGCCATCCAGTACTGCTATAGTTTGAAACCGTACCCATGGACAAAGACTGGGTAGTGGAAGTACTATGTAGTGACCTGTTGCATTTCAAGTCCTAACAAGCTGTTTTAGTAGGATTTATAGAGCGCAAGTATGATTTTATCATATTCTGTGTTAGAAGAAAACTTTTAAAATGTCCTTTGGTGAAATCATATTACATTGCTGTGTACATATTTATATTATATATAGATTTTTATCTGTATGTAAACCAGTATTCTTTGATGCCAGTACATTGCCCATACGGAATAATATCTTAACAAGTTCATTCACAAACAAACAATGATAACAGTAATATTTGCTTAGAATTTGATACTTCATAGATCATCCATAAAACAATTTTTTCATTAATACAAAAGAACTTTTCTACATGATACATTGCTTCAAGAAAATAACATCATTTGAATACAAAAAGATAAATACATGAATTTCAGGTGGCTAGCAGCATCTTAGTGAAGAGGGCTTAGCTATGATACACAAGGTGATGCGTAGCTTGTGTTAACTGTTTGGGGCTGGTAAACATGTGCATCACTGACATCAGACAGAAATCTTTCAAACCAACAAGAGATCAGAGTTCACTAAAGCACAGGCTAAAAGGACGTCAGGGGTTGAAGCGGGTCAGAGTGGCAGTTTAGTCAGATTTGTAAATACCCACAAAGCAATGACAGCAAAGAATGCCTGACCTGGTTCTACAATTATTATGTAGAGTAACCATTTGCCACATTGTAGCAGCCAATTAAGTTTCTCTTTGAGGCTCTTGGGACTCTAAATCCAATTTGAGTAATGCAGCTAGCATTCAGTTTGCAGATAAAATATATAGCAGCTGCCAGCTTGTCTCGATTCTGCAAGTAACAGTCTCGACTCCGAATGATGTCCATAATTGGTTAATATGGCTTACTTCACGCCAGCCTTTATTGTGAGTAGCTTTTTTTTTTCTTTTGCAGCGAAGGATCAGTATCTTGCTTTCATTGGGCGCATTCCCATCAGTGGTATGTATCAGAAGCCATGTTACACAATGCCTACATTGTAAGCAACCTAAGTACACATAGAACACCAATGAGTAGTGAGGAAGAACTCGTCAGTACTGCTTCCTGTCCAGAATCTGTACTACAGCCACCTGTCTCCTTCTCACAATGATGCTTCTCACAGAGAATGCCATAGTAGCCTGAAAGGCAATGGCATCGCATGTTGTTTTGGCAAGTGCCTCCATTCTGGCAGCGCTGTAGTTCATTGTCACACACATTTGCTAGGGAAAACAAACAGAACATCAAATAAGTGAGAGTTCTTTATCAGCATTTCTGTTTTAATACAGTAATACAAAAGGATGCACTACATGAATTACACTGTCACCTGCTAGTTAATTTAATTATATCTCAATACCACATTCAGGCCTGACAGCTTCCTTTCAAGTACTACATGCTGTGCAGTCGTATCTCCCTCTAGTCACATGGGGGGGGCCTGTCTACTCCTTGAATGACCATGGTTAATGATCTCTGACTTGTTAAAAATGAGGAACTGGCCATGGAAAGATGACAGTGAGCAACTATGCCTGCTCATCCAGTGAGGTTTGGTACACATACTACAATAGGAGCAGCAGTTACACTTGTGGCAATGCTTTAGATGCACACTCCAGGCACAAAGTTTAGCTTTGACCTGCCCAGTATTGCATAGTGCTCTAAATGAGCAAAAGAGATATGCTGAAGTGGGTACACCTCCAAAACGTAATTTAGCAAGCAGTGTAACAGACCTGCTAGTCAAAAAATGAGGGAGCTAGAAGCAAATAAAAATAAAATCTCTTACCCCTGTAGGACGGCTGCCATAACTGCCAGTTCTCTTCTGTCTTACCTGTCCTACAAGTTGGGGAAGCAGGGAAGCATGAATGTGCCTACAGAGGGGTGTGACCTGGTGATTACACTAAGAGGTCATAGAAAAAGTGCAGCTGACAATAAATCTCCCCAAAAATTCTTAATAAAAAATTTTACATCTTTTACTGCATGGATTTCAGCCACTGTATAGATTTTCTTAGCTTCCTTAATGTGCAATATTGTTTAGTGCATCTATTTTTATCTTTGCATTTTTCATTTTATCACTGAACACAATAGGCACCCATGATTTTCATAATAAATGTGAAAAGGGAAGACAAATATCTGAAAGCACAAGAAAATAAGCCATCTTGCAGCAGGACAGGAAGAATACACTACAGTGAAAAATATTACAGTACAAATGTTTCACTACTGCTGTAATTAGAGTTGTGGATGTATCTTTCTGTACCTTTTTTCCTCCAATGGTTATAGCCTTTGTGTTTGCAGGGTACACTGTTGCAGTGTGTTTCTGACTGAGCCCTTCTCTTTCCTGTCAGTAGCAATATTTTAGCACTTCTTCCTGCTGAATATGTCCTCTGGACGCAGGTGTGCAGGTCCCACATCAGCAATGATAGGTCCCAGTGGGAGCTGAGTGGGCATGGCAATCCCTCACTTTTGCTAGAATGGGTATGGCCCTACTACCTTATACATATTAACATTCTTTAATGTGGCAAAGTGGTTATTGAAGCATGGCCTTGGTAGTATCTCACTGTGGCAGTTCACCTTGTCAGCTACTAACTTTGCAAAGTAGTGCTACTTTTTGTTCTTATTATTTGCAGAACTTATCATCATTATCAAGTGCTGAGGTCATCAAACATAAGAATGTCAATCAAGAGATGTCTTTACTATATGTATTTTTGGTTATGGTAAGTTGGTGTGTGTTAATGCAAATATTTCCAGCGTTAGGTGCGGGATTGTATATGCAGATATTTGCAGGTTGGCATAAAGGTTAGGATTAGAGCTAGGTAAAGGAATAGTTTTACTGTTCTGTATATGTGGCAATGTGATCAACTAACCTGTTTGTTTTTTCATAACATGATATGTAGAGTTGGGATTAAGGCAACGGCAAGGTTAGGATTAGTACACATGAATAAAATGATGAAGAAGCAAAGACACCTGCCCATCCTTACTCATGTGCACTAAGCCTAACATTAAAGCTGCCCCAATCTCAACTTTTACCCTTAACAATACCTTATGAAAAATCCTCTCACTTAATAGTATCACTATTCAGAAAAAGTGTGTCTGGTTTTACTGCCAGGATTTTTTTAATTGAATTAAAAGGTGAGCACTTTTCCTTTTAGATTGTTATCACATCAGGAATTTCACTGGTTCATTAAGGTTAGTGTAAATATGCAGAAATCAATATAATTATTGTTAATGTTTTTGCACATGGATACAATTGCCACTATTCTTCACCACATGCCCTAGGTCAAAGATGGCTTCCATATTCATCCACTTGCCAAGCCTGCCAGCTGTTTCATGCTGCTGGCCTAGTGGGGCTACAGAGAAGTGGACCACCACCAACAGCCTATCATACTCTTCCTCCACTTTGAAAAAGGCAAACAGATGAAACTTCATCATTCCTTTCTCGCCTTCCACAGGTTATAACAGGCACCTGAGATGCTAAATGAACTCACTTTGCCTGAGTCATAATAACATTATCCCTCTCTGCCAATGGATCTACATATGAATCTCTCTCAGAAACAAAACACAATCAAAAGTAATAAAGGCATGATTGATAAAATTACTGCATGATTTCAGTTCGGAAATTAGATGCATCTCTTTATACACTGTATATAATTAGCAAATGCTTAAGAAAAAACAGTATAAATGCTCATTTTTTTCAGTGTGCCTTCTTCCTAAATCAGTATGCATAATATTTCACGTCACTTAAATAACTTTGAGACACATCTTCATGTTTGGCATATTAAAAGTACTCGGTTTAGTCACATAGTAACACTACTTATTTATTTATTTATTTATTCCAGTTTGATGACCAGGGAGGTCCACTGGGCCTGGGGAGCCCGTTTTCAGTGGAGGCCCGGGGAGAAAAGCTCCACAATACAAAGTTTAATTACATGATTAATTACAAAGAAAATTACATGATTAATTACAAAGAAAATTTCATGATTAGTTGCAAAGAAAGTTAGGATTACAAACAACAGGTAACATTCTAAAGAAAAAGAGAAATAAAATATTTACAATTTAGTTCACAGGGCTTAGGGAGGTTACTTTAGTGGAGGCTTGGGGAGAAAAGGTAGACATTAAAGTTTAATTACAGAATACTTTCAGTGGAGGCTCGGGGAGAAAGCTCCACAATACAAAGTTTTATTACATGATTAATAACAAAGGAAGTTAGGGATTGCAAGCAACAAGTAGCACTCAAAGGAGTGAGAAAAGAAATAAACAGTTTAGCTTCAGGAGTGAAAACAGGCATATAAAATCGTGGCTAGCTTTTGCAGTTTGTTTACATATATAATCATTAATTTAAAGTGAGGTTAGGGAAGTAAGAAGGTTAGCCTGGGGTAAAGGGAGGGGAGAGCTTGAGAGGAATGGGTGTAAGAGTACAGTTGCATTTCCTGTTTAGATAGAGGTAAGAATGAAGTTGAGTTTTGAAGTTATTAAGGTTGTCACAGGTCCTCAGTGTGGAGGGCAGAGCATTCCATTTTTTAGCAAGGGAATAAGATAGCAGAAGCTGCCCAGCAGGGAGCTTGGGTTTATGGATAGTGATCAAGATTTGGTGGGTAGATCTAAGGGGTCTGAGGGGGTTATAAGGTTGCAGAATATTGGATAGTGCAGGGCACTTAGTAGGTTGGAACAATAATTTGTGTGCTGTGGTGATTTGGAGAAGGTTAAGTAGATTGGGGAGTTCAAGCCAGTAGTGTAGGGAGGTGCAGTGGTGAGAGCAGGATTTTGCATTTGTGGTGAATCTCGCTATTTTATTGTAACATACTTCCAGTTTGGAGGCGAGTGTGGAAGATAAATTAGTGAGCAGAGGAGCGCCATACAGTAGAGAGGGGAGTAGGTAGGTAGTGGCGAAAGTTAGTCTAGTGGAAGGAGAGAGGAAGTGATTGTTTCTGTAAAGTAGGCCTAGTTTTATGTGGGTTTTCTTGATATTTAGCTGGATGTGATTGTTAAATTTTAGGTGTTCATCAATGGTTACACCAAGAAGTTTGGCTGAGGGTATGAAAGGTCATACCCTCAGCCAAACTAATGGAGTTGTTCAGGCTGGTGATTTGGAGTAAATATTTGTCAATAGGGAAGGATTTTGAGGAGAGAATAGAAGGATCTTTGTTTTGTTGGCATTTAGTGAGAGGTGATTTTGGAGCATCCAATTTTTGGTGGTGGAGAAAGTAGTTTGAGTTAGAAATTGGAGATCTTTTAGATTAGAGGCATGACAGATCAGAGTGGAATCATCAGCGTATTGCACAATTTTGATGTTAGGTATGGCTTTGTGGAAGTTGTTAATAAAGATATTGAACAGTAATGGGCCAAGGATTGAACCTTGGAGTACTCCAGTGGGGGTTGTGAGGAAAGTGGAGGTGGCCTGGCCCCATTTCACGGCTTGGGATCTATCAGAAAGGTAGCTGGAGAACCAGGTAAGAGTTTTATTGGAGATATTGAGGTTAGACAGATGATTTAGTAGGTGACTGTGGGAGATGGTATTGAAGGCTTTAGATACGTCTAGCAGAACAGAGGATACGATATTACCACAGTCACGAGCAGAATTGACAGAATGTAAGAAGGAGAGAAGGGCAGAGTTGGTACTGTGTCCAGGACGGAAGCCATGTTGGGTAGAGGAGAGTAGTTGGTGTTTGGTAAGGAATGGCAGGAGCTGTAAGTGGATACATTTTTCAAATATTTTGGAGATTGGGGAGAGGATGGCTATAGCGCAGAAACTGGAGGCGTTAACATTTTTGCCACCCTTATGAAGTGGAAGTATAAAAGCAGGACGCCATAGTTTGGGTACATAGGATTCAAGTAGTGATCTATTGCAGGATGCTGATAGGAAGAGCAATACTGTCAGAGGCTATTTTTAGGAAGGAGGAAGGAATGTTGTCAGGGGCATTGGAGCAAGGTTTGAGTTTAGTGAGAAGTCTGTTTATTAGTTTGGTGGAGATGGGTTTGAGTTCAAAAGTAGGGGGGGGAAGGAGGATTGAGCAGTAGGAGGTGGAGGGTTATTGTTGGTAAAGGTCTTGGTTAGCTAAGCAATAGAAGAGGTAAAGAACCTTGGAGATCTTTTAGGTTAGAGGCATGACAGATCAGAGTGGAATCATCAGCATTATTGCAATTTCAAAGAAAGATTTGCTGGAGTCTGTGCAAGGGTTATTTTGTGTACCAGGTTTAAGGAGAGAATTAATAGAGTTCCAGAACTGTTTGGGGGTTTTTGTGTGATTTGCTTGTAGTTTGATGTAGTAAGACTTTTTGTCTTTAATAACTAGTTTTTTGGCTTGGTTTCTCAGCTGTTTGTATTTAAGTAAGATTTGTGGTTGTTTATGTTGGAGGTAAGCTTTCCAGGTTTTATCTCTTAGTAGCATAATTTTTTTGGTGTCTTTGGTGAGCCATGGGGTGGTATTTGCTTTAACTCTTTTTGTTCTTACTGGTGATAGGGAGTTAAGGACAGTTATGAAAGTAGATTTGAAGTAGTCAATGGCTGTATCTAAAGGAAGAGTTTTTAAGGGGTTCCAGTTAGTTAGCTTAAGGGAGTCAGAGAAAGTAGTTGGGTTAAAGTTTAGAGAGGTTGCGGGTTTGAATGTAGTGGTGGGAGTGTGGGGAAATGGGTGTAGCCCGATGGATGAAGGCAGGGATGTGGTCTCCTAATGGGTCAGGAATGACAACAGATTTTAGGACTTTGTTAGGGTGGGATACTAGCATCCAGTCTAGTATAGAGCCTGGGGGTTGTTTTTGTTAGGTCTAGAAATAGAGTTTGAAAGTTGAGTAAAGTTAAATAGATTGATTGATACGGTGGGGTTATGGTGAATAATTTTGTTCCAGTCTATATTTACATCTCCCATGATGTAGGTTTCTAGCTTAATGTTGGAGGAGGTCCAGGAGAACATGTCTTCCAAGATGCTTGTGTTGTTACCAGGGGGAATATAAAGGGACATGATACAGATGCTCTTATGGTTGTTCAGTTTTAGTAGGCCAGTTACAAGTTCAGCATTACTGAAAGAAGGAATGGGGTTTGGATATGGAGTGATGGACAAGTGGTTGGAGTAGATTAGGGCTACACCACCACCTCTTCGATTTTGGCGGTCAGAACGGAGAGATAGAAATCCAGGGGGAAGGAATTCAGAGTCACTTATATGAGGTTTTAGCCAGGTTTCAGAGATGGCTACAATGTCAGGAGAATTGTGATTGAGCCAGGCGTGAAAATTAGTTAATTTATTATTCACGCTTTGGGCATTGATGGTGAGGAATTTGAGGTATTTATTGGTGGATTTGTTGTAGTTATTAGGGGGGTTTGTAGGAGAGAAGTTAGGTCCTGGATTGGGGTGAATGTCACCGGCTAAGCAAAGGTGCAAGAGAAGGGGAATACGTTTATATGGTTTACAATTAGATAAAGATGGCTGGTAGAGAATAGGTTTAGGTTTGCAGTATTTAGTAGAGTTTGAGAAAAGTTTTACTTTTAAGAGATGGATAGGAAGGGAGGGAATTAAGGAGGCTGAGATGTCGAAATGGGCTGAGTGGGAGGGGATGGGAGGTAGTGAAGATGGGTGTAGATGGATATTGGTGTAGGAGGTGACATGGTAAAGAGGTAGTAGAAGGAAGAGGATAGATGTTGAGGTAAGGATGTGTGGAGGAGGAGTGAGCATGGTAGATGAAGCCTATTAGAAGTGAAGTAAAGGGGAGGGAAATATGAAAGTTAGGTGGGATGGGGAGTGGTAGTGAGGGATAGGTTGGCTGAGGGGGTGGAGGAACAGTGTTTGAGGATTGGCTGATGAAGAGGGAGGGGTGTTTGGGGATTGGTTGGTGGAGAGGGAGGGGTTATAGGAGGAGAATAAATGGAGGAGTGCTGGGGGCAGGTGGGAATTGGGGGCAAGGTAGGGGAGCGGAGTAAGCCCACAGGGCGAACAGAGCGGGATAGAGCAGCAGAGTGAGAGAGACCAGCTGAAAAAGTATCAGCCACTACTGTTCACAGAAAAGGTAAGTAGGTTATTTGGTAGAAACTATGTAAAGTGTTAGCTTTATGTAAGAACAAAGAAAAAAACAAATATAGGGAGCTTTGTTCCTTAGTTAGTTTAAGGTTAGGGAGGGGGTTAAATCAGGGTTTAGAGAGCGTGGACTGGGATTTGGGAGGCTTTGTTAAGTTACAGGCAGATAGAGGTAATGTCGGACATAGGGGTTTAAAAAATGATACAAGCTATAGGATGAATTAGTACTGCCACCTAGAGGAGAAAGGGATTCCAGGAAAAAGTATATATCTGACTGTAGTTCAACTTAAATAAAATCCCTGCAGACAGTCATTACAGAAAAGAAGGTTTTATTTTCTGAACAGGATAGGAGCATATTTAGATTCACAAAAGTGAATCTAAATATGCAGAATAATGGCTAGCTTAAATATGGATACAAATTACAAAATCAGAAACAATCAACTTAGATGGTTCCTTTGGAAAATTCTCAAATACAATTTAGCTGACAGTTATAGCATCCAATAAACTTTATTTTTGTCAACTAAATGACAGCTACTATTCTGGAAGGCTACTTGCTTCATGATGAATGCAGGTTTTGCAAGGAGAGGTACTATCAGGAACCAAGAATCATCTTATCATGCAAGCACTCAAGTCCATGCATTATAAAGTACACATATGGTGCAGTTATAGTAACCATTTGTGTAAGTGCTTGAGAATACCTCTCTAGACTTTATAAAGAAAGACATGATGAAGTTCAAAAATATGTGTATGAGGCTGGTATGAACCTAGCCTTGAACATCATTCTGCCATCACCAAGAATGATGTGTATGAACAAAAGATTATGGAATTCAGTAAGTAGCTTAGCTTCTTGTGTCATTCAAAGGGGGTACAATATATATCAGACAGGTAAAGGGGGTGCAATATTTATATCAGCCAGGGAACTGCATCCCTTAAGGCTTTAATTTATTAGTTAAATCCTTGCCCATCAAAGAGTAGAAAATCAGCAGCAACTCAACGCATGTGGTTCTTTTGGAATACTCTACAATTATTCTTTACACTTCATAGATGACTGTTACATTCCTCAGTAAGCTTTCTTTTTCTTCACATAATTGACAGATACTATACTCGAAGGTTTCACATCTCATGACAGTAACTTCTCATATTTCCACAACCAGTAAATGTCCTTATGCTTGACAATATTGTATTAATGCAGAATATGTCATAAAGAAAGGTCATAGCATAACAGCGGTCTATTCATCTGTCTCTACAATGTTTCTATGTTTCTAATCATGCAGTTTCTGATAACACCTTTCATTCACACTACAACCTATCAAACAAAGCATAGCTATGCTTCCTTATCTCAAGCTATAGCATGATATCTGAAATAATTTCACAGAATACACGTTTCTGTCCTAGCATGCACAGGGCAATGTCTGAAATAATTCCTTTTGAAAAAAATCCATCCTGGCACATCTGCTTTAGTACCCTACTCAATACAAAGGTTCATGCCAAAGCAGCACTTTTACTTTTGTTCACACAGCAGAGCAGATCCTACGCAGCAGTAGAGACAACAAAGAAGGAAGGAAGAGGGTGTCTAGTAGTACAGAGGATTAATGCAATAAATTGTTAATGTGGTATTTTATATGGTCCAGGGCTTTATTCTCTCTTCTGTAATTTCCATTCTATGTAGTTCTAAACAAGATATGTACTCTTACAGTGCTCTGTGACAAATTAGGACTCTGGAGAAGGCTCCTGAATGAGGTCCTGTGATGTATGCCTAATGACTGCTTATGAAAGCTCTGCGGAGGGCAAATATGATTGTATGCATGTTTGAATGTCTGAAAACTGCAGTGACCTGATAATGGTCAGCCCTGAACACAAAGGGCGGGCATAGTCACAAACATCAGCTGAAGTGAACCCCTCGGGTAAGCCAGCTGGCAGTATAGAGCAGATGACCCTCAACAATGCTTTCATTCTAGCTTAAAGTCAGGTCCATATTCAGAACACAGACATGGCTGAAAGGAAGAGGCAGCAACAGCAACAGATGATATGAATGCTCTTTATTTGTCCTGGCACATGCAAAAACTCAATCCCTCTTTGTTACTTACATTCTTAAACATCAGTCTGTGAAATGAGGGAAACTCATATTTTCTAAATGCATATATAGTTGTATACCCCCAATGCCCTAACATTGTTTCCCATCCTCACACTAAAAGCGACCTGTTTTTAATAACACTGACTAGTTCTAATCCCTACAGTTAACAGCAGTTGTTGCACTATTTATCCATTCAACTATAATCAGATCCTAAAAATAAAGAAAAAGTAACTACTTCTAAAAGCAGCAACAGCTTTCCTGTATTTACAGAGGAAAACAAAAATACTTCTCATCCATTCACCATATTTTTCATCAACAACCCACATCCAGAATTAATTAAAATGACATTTGGGATTGTGATCATTTCTGAAATATTGGAATTCCACTGATACAGGGAAACCCTTCCCACTAATCCACCACTCTTGGCCTCTAAATAAAGGATAGCAGTCCCCACACACACACACACACACACACACACACACACACACACACACACACACACACACACCCACACACACAAATGCAGTTTTATCTTAACAATACATTCACTTATCAAATGAAAACCACTTTCTCATCCATTCTACCTTTTAACCAGGACACTGTGGAATGTTTACTACTTCAGTTTCAGTGGCATCTCTACTGATGCCGGCAACATCAGTATTTTTGTGCTTGGCACAAAACGAGGGAAAATCATACCCTTCAAACTCAAGTTCATCTTCTTCACAAGCGTGCCCACCAACTGCTGTTTGATATCAACACTCAAACTCAGAGCACAGATAAATGGTGCTAGCTTGTGTGTGTGTGTGTGTGTGTGTGTGTGTGTGTGTGTGTGTGTGTGTGTGTGTGCACGCACATGTGTGTGCATGTGTGTGGTGTTGGTGTGTGTTTTGGGTTTTGTGTGTTTGTGTGGTATGGATGTTTGTTTGTGTGTGTGTGTGTGTGTGTGTGTGTGTGTGTGTTTGTAGAGCTGTAGGTATATGTGTTACTATTCACATGGTCAATGACCCCAGTAGTGGAGGTGGTACATGCTCAGTGGGGAAGAAGAGAAAGCGTTTGTTTCCTCTGTGTGACAAAAATCTTCTCACAAGATACTAGAGACTAACCACTCCACTCCATGTGCACCAGCACCACTTGCTTTTCCTACAGCATACCACTATCACAGTCATAACTGTCTTCTATGGCACGACAAACATTTACTTACATCTTGGTAGCTTAATGTAAACTAAACTATACATTTACAATACAATTTTTTGTACATGTTCTATCAATATATTTTAATAGAGCTATTAGCAAAATAGACATAACTCTGAAACTATTTTGAATATTTCTCACTCCCACAGTCAGCATGCCATTCATGAGACACTGCCTTATAATATATGTCACTGTTATTAGTCCCAGAATGTTATTTTGTGGACCAAGACATGCGGCACATAATGGTAGCATTATGTGTTCCATTGGGTACAACCTTGAGCATTGTAATTACTGGGGCCAAAGTCAGTGATATTTGCCAAAAAATATTTTCCATTATGTTAGCTTACAAAGGTTTGCTTGACTCTCAGTATTCAATGTGATGTAATTTGTGATGTGATGTTTTCAATTACATATACGGAGTACCTCTAATTGAACATAGAGAAAGTTAAAGCTAAACTATGTCATGAAAGTGTTTAAATTCCTTCTATGTAATCTGCCAAGCTTAAAAATGAAGGGTCAAATGATAGGCAATGCTGACATTTTCCATTTGTAAATTTTATTCCCCACTACCACCAATATCAGATTCTCACACTCTTCCATTCTCCAATTTCTGTCATGACCATCCACCTGGTGGAGCTTCTATATACAGGAAAGAAAACAATATAACTTCTAGGCTATGCAGTGTTGTATGTTGGGAAGTGAGTAGCAGGTGCGCAGGTAATCTGTATTGCAGCTAGCTGTTGTTTTATTTCTTTTAAAATTGCATCCTAACGCCTGCCTGCTGTGTTGGAAATGTAGTCACTTATCACTTAGGCTTGAATGTGGTCATTGGGGGGGAAGCTGCCGACCTCCATAGTGATGTACTTCTAAATAACCATGCTTCCTCATAACCATGTGATAGCCCTACCATTATCCCCCAGTTTCTACCAGTTGCTGTGGTTTCAGGCATATCCCACAAGCGCATGCCTCAGCCTTCTCTCTAAGAAAGGCAAGCAGGCATTACTTCTTGTTTCTTTTCCTTTTCTGGGTTGTATGATCTTCACCAGCATATGGGTTGCCACTCAAACTTTTGCTATTTGTACCATAATCGAGGCTTTATTACACAAGGCTGATAACTGACATATTGGACAATAAATGATAAAAGTCATAAAAAATGTGGCAATGCAATAATATTGCACTGTGTATACCTCCCTGTATTAAAAATAATGTTCATATACTACCTATATTTAATAGAAACTGTAGATGATGTAACTGACGTCAGATTATGTCTGAATGAAGCTGACTGACTGTAAATGATAAGATGAAACAATGCAAATGTGTCCAGGATATCTGTATGGAGCTTTTTCTCCTGGGGCTCCACCAAAAAAGGACAGTGTTTAGTTGGACTTTCCTGGTAAAGAAATGCCAAAATATAAATAAATAAAATCCAAACGTATGCATTACATCTTTCAAATATAACTTTATAACCTATAGAATTGTAAGCCGTTTAACATAAAACTTTGGATTCATTTATTTGAGCAACACTGTGGGTTTGCATTTGTCACTTATATATCACCCAAAATAAATTTCTGCAAAAAACATATAGATCTCCAGTTTGCTTTACAAAATGTCTTTTAAGTGAAAATGTTTATTACTTTAGTTCAGAATCAGAGGCCATATAAACACATTTAAAACCTGCTAAAAAATCATTACCACTGAAGATACAAGACTTTCTTATTTTGTTAGATATAGCTACATAATGATGTTAGGACCCATGTTTATTTATTTATTTCACATTTGTTAACCATGTTGGTCTAGCTGAGTTACAAAAAAAACATTTTCAGTGGAGACACAAGGAGAAAAGCTCCAATAATGTCTACAGCAATAAAAAATAAATGAAACATTATACAAGATAAAATAGAGTAAAAACTGGAATGCCAGTATACAGAACAAATTATAGTTGCTACATAAGAATGTGTGAGTACTAGAAATATAAACATACAAACAGTTTAGTCACAGTGCTGAAAAGCTATCATGTTTTAATATTTACAAGAATCGTGAATAGAGAGAGATATACGGGAGGTTAAGTGGGGTCACTGCAGTGGCAGATTTTGGAGTTAAGCAGGTGATCTTTTAGTGTCTTTTTAAAGTTGTTGGCATGAGTTAAACTTCTTATATATAATGGGAGTTTGTTTCAGCTATGAGAGCCAGCCTATTTATAAAGGTTTTTGCCTATATTTTTACAGGTTTTTTTGGTCAGTAGTAAGAGTTGGTTGGAACTACGAAGAAGACGATTGGGGGTTTAATTGGACAGAAGTTTGGAAAGTGATGGGCAGGTAGGGGGGTTATTGAGAAGGGAGTGAGCAGTTTGGAATTGAGTCAGAGTAAGTTGATGTGGGAGTTCAAGCCAGTGAAGTTTCTGTAGGGTCAGGCAGTGGTGGGAGGAGGAGGGATGATTTACAGCAAATCTAGCAACTTTATTGCATGTCGATTCGAGTTTGTGAATAAGAGAAGACTGTAGGTTAGTCAGGATAGGGGAGGCATAGAGCAGGGTGGGTAATAAGAAAGTTTGAGCAAGGGCACGTTTGGATTCTGCACTAAAGTATTTTTTATTTTGTTAAGTAGGTCTAATTTTTGGTGGGTTTTTTTGATGCTTTGCTGGACATGTAGCTCAAATCTTAGTTGGTCATCAATAATGGTGCCGAGGAGTTTAGTTTGTGTTTCAACTTATATAATAGTGCTGTTGAGAGAAGAGATTGAAAAGATAGATTTACAGTGGGAGAGGGAGTTAGGCAGAAAAACGAGGAGGTTTGATTTATTGGGACTGAGGATGAGCTGACTGTCATTGAGCCATCTTTCTACAGAAGAAAAGGAGTTTTGTGTAGTAGTTAACAGGTCTGACAAGCTTTCAGAGACAGATATCAATGCAGAGTCATTATAGAGGAGTGACCGCAGAAAGTATGGAGGTTATTGGTAAAGATGTTGAATAGCAGAGAGACAAGGATGGAGCCTTGGCGTACCCCAGTTTGGATGGAGAGGAAAGGGGGGCAAGAGTTAAGTCATCTAACTGATTGCTGTCTGTTAGAGAGGTAGCTGGAGAACCAGTTGAGGGCAGTGTGAGAGAGGTTGAGGCAGGACAGTTTGGAGAGGAGTAGAGAGTGAGAAACAGTGTTGAAGGCTTTAGATATATTGAGGAACAGGCAAGATACAAGTTTGTTGTTGTCTCTGGCTATAGCAACAGTTTCAGAGAAGGAGATAAGGGCAGTGGAGGTGCTGTATTTAGGGCAAAACCCGTGATGTGTAGGAGTGAGGAGATTTTCTTGGAAAAGATATGCAGTTAGTTGAGAGTGGATACATTTTTCAAGGATTTTAGACAGAGGATAGCAATGGGTCTGAAGTTGCTAGGTTCAGTTGAATTACCACCCTTGTGTAGCGGTATAGTGTAGAAAGATTTCCACAGGTCAGGAACTATGGATTCTTGAATGGATCTATTAATTAAAATAAAGACAGGAAAAGCAATAGAGTCAGCAACTATTTTAAGGAACTGAGGAGGAAGGTTGTCAGTAGAGGGAGCGCAGGGTCTAAGTTTCAGGAGTTGTTTTCTGATGCAGGAAATAGAGACAGGTTTGAATGAAAAAGTGTTTGCATTGGCAGTCTGAATGAGACGGCTAGAGTGGTTTGTATTACAGGCATCTGTAGTAGAAGAGGAGTTATTAGAAATGAGCTTGGCAATAGTCTCTATGAACTGTTTAATTAAATGTTGCAGTCTTTGTTGGGGTGTTGTTAGGGAAGGGGTTGGGGGTAGTGGGGGTAGCAGGATGGAGAATTTTGCTAATAGTACTCCAAAATCTTTTAGGGTTGGTGTAGTGGCTAGTTTGAGCTTGGATGAAATAGTTTTTCTTATCATGGTGGATTTTTTTTTGTTTTTTTGGTGAGGTTTCTAAGTTCTCTTTAGTCTTGGAATTGTCAGGGTGAGTTAAATTTTATTCAGAATTTCCAAGCCTTATCTTTTTTTGCCATGAGGGAGAGACCATTTCTAGTGAGTCAGTAGCATAGTTGGATTTGACCCTGATTTCCCTTAAGGGATCTAGGGAGTTGAGGATGTGAAGAAAGATGTGGTTAAATTTGTAGTAAGTACAGCTTCATTAATGGGCAGAGTGTGAAGGAAAGACCAGTTGATAGAGGAAAGATAATTATTCAAATGATCTCAGTTAAAGTTGGTGAGTTTTCTACAGTAGAGGTGATGTCTCTGTTGTTGGGGGGAGTATCGATAAATGCAAATTGGCAGGTGATCACTTATAATGATGGAGGGGTACAGTTTTATGGTACATGTGAGGTTTTTTAGTGAAGATACAATCTAGACTGGACTTGGGTATGTTTTTTGTAGGTAGGTGGGGGTGGAGATCAGCTAGAAAAACCTTGGAGATTGATGCTGTGTTGGGAGAATGAATATTTTGGTCATTCCAATCTGTGTTAACATGTCCAAGGATTAAAGTTTCACAGGCAATATTTTGTGATAACCAAAAAAGTATTTGTTCAAGGATTGGGATGTTTTTACCTGGTGGGATGTAGATGGATGCAATAGCATTTTTTATGGGTATTTATGTGACAGTTTAGAATGAGAAGCTCAACAGTTTGAAAGTTTGGAATGGAGACAGTAAGTCGGGAAAGATTAAGCTTTTTGGAATAGAATATGTCAACACTGCCACCTTTTTTTGGGAATTCTATCTAGTTGCTACATATTAAATCCTGGAGGTAAGATTTCAGTATCTGAAATGTGGGGTTTAAGCCACATTTCAGATATGGGTAGGATTTGGGGTTTGCTAGAGGCTATCCAGGAGTGAAAGTCAGTAATTTTATTGACTAAGCCTTGTGTGTTTAATGAGAGGATGGTTAGTTGTTTTGAGTGAGGGGAGGGAATGTTTGGTGATAGTAGAGGGGATGCAGGCACAGTATTAGCAGAGAGGGTGAGAGTGGTAGGACAGGGTGGGCCTGGGTTTGGATAAATGTCACCAGAGGGGAGTAAAGAAATGTAGAAGAGGATTGGTTGAGGAGTGTGAAGGTCATAAATGGAAAGTTTAAGTTTCAGCTTTGGAGAAATAGATGTAGGGGTAAGGATGGAGAGTTTGGAAGGTATATGTAGGAGAACTGGAATAGTGAGGATGAGATAGTGCAGAAATGATTATTGTTATTTATAGTGGGTAGGCAGGTGCTGAAGGGAGTTGGCTGAATATGATTTAATTTACAATGACAGCTAGTGATGAAGGAGAGGAAGAAGAACAGTGGAGCTAGAAGGTATGTGAGGAACATGATTAGTGAATGGCTATTGAGAATCAGAAGAGAATTGGATAATGCAGTGGAAGATGTGGGAACCGTGCAGAATGGGAAAGGAAGTATTAAGTTTGTAGGGGAGGGGAGTAGGTGTAATGTTAAAGTGTTAAAGTGGGGGTAGCAAGGTGATAGGTTGGAGTGTAAGGAAGGGGGAGGTTATGCAATGAGGCTCGGGTACAAGTCTAGATGTTGCAGGGTTGTGTGGGAATGGGGGTAGGGTAGGGGAGTGGAGTGAGACTGAGCATAGTGAGGCAGAATGAAGCTGGCTGCCCTAGACCAGGGAATGCATGCAAGCAATAAAAAAGTCTATAAAAACAATCGGAGAACTGAGAAGAGGAGGACAGGTAAGTAAAATATGGGTGACTCCTATAGTCAAAAGGAACAGGCAGAAATTAGGAGAATTACTAAAGTCAAAAGAAGTTTCTGCGGTGGTGGTGCTGGGGTAGCATTGTCACCTCATAGCAAGATGCTGTCCCGTTCGATTCTCAGCTAGAGCATCTTCTGTGTGGAGGCATACGTGAATGGGGCGTGCCTTCGTTGAAGGTTGTGCATCAGGGTTGGTAACCCGGTACATAAAAATCCACTACCAATAATTAGTGGACCGGAGTTCCGCTGTGGTGACTTCTAACTGGGAAAATCCGAAAGACACAAACAAACTAAAGTCAAAAGAAGCAGGCAGAAATTAGGAGAATTTAGACTAAGGCGATACTCTACTAGATAGACTTTTAACAAGGAAGGAGTGCAACTAACAATATGGAGAGGGGGGAGTTAAAATAAGCTGATATGCAGCCTATCTTAAACACTATGGCAGGGGAAAAGAGAAAAAAAAATAAAATAACTTGGAAGTCAAGGGGGGGATACAGTGCAGCTGTCAGTACTGCTACAGAGCTCAACCAAAAGGCACTACAAATACCCATTTGCTTAACAAAGCAGTAGCTAATGCTACTGAAAGCATTAAAAGACAAAATTCAGTGTACTTTGGTTCAAAATAGCCATTGTAAGCACCTGGATAGAAGCAGTGGGGCTGTGGAGGGGATCAACTAGTAGTCCAAAAGTTTTCTTAAGTTTATATTTTTGGAGTGTCCATGCTGTCAAGCATGGGGAGGGGAACAAATGGGACCCACAATGCAGTTAGAATGTATGTTGCATAGGCATAAAGCTGTGAACATAACCCAGATGACCTATGTTTGAATAGCAGCTCAGATACTGGATAAGCCTGGCTGGAGGTATTGGGAGAAAGTAGTCAAAGCTGGTTTGCCTATACTTTGGTGATGGCATGGACCCTGTCTGCCATTCCACCAACAGCAAGTGAAAGCTTGCAGGCAACAAAAAAACACAAAAACAGAAGGCATGGACTTGGCTCTACCAAGCTGGTGATGACATGGTTGCCTCATTAGTGTGCAACACAAGTGTCCATGTTAGCCATGTATGGATGAAGTAAGGGGGTTAATACATGTTCTCTTAGCCTGCACTGTGAGATGTAGGTGAAGACACAAACTACCTCCATGACCACATATATGAAGACCCTTTCAGTTGGCTCTCAACCCCTTGCTGATGGCTCTACAGGGACAGGGAAACATGACTGATACAAAGTGTCATGATGTCAGTAGGCATAAAAATAAGCTCCAATATTTTTCTAATTTTCCATATTTTGACAGGAAACTTACTATATAAACAGACATTAATTCAGATTACCCCAGAAACAGCAAATGTAGCCATTTTTAAATGCCAAGTTTGTTTATGTATTTACTTCCATACTTATTAATTCATTTATCCTTTGTTGACTGGGTTAGTTGCACTATGCTAGTGGCCTCTTTTCAGTGATGATTGCAGTTTTGTAGAAAAAGAGATTTACATTTAGGATCTGTATCAGTATGCTGTTAGCATGTTCAGAAAATCACCCTTTCATTGAATAAAAGAAAATGGTCAGGAAAAGTCAGAGTTTAAATAATGTGTTTTTATGGGGAAAAGCCTCTGTGCTCTCCTCATGCAGGGGGGTCAATGTCATCCCACACACAACCCAGTTGCATATATCTATATATCTGTCTATCTAGATCTGTCTATCTCTCTCTCTCTCTCTCTCTCTATATATATATATATATATATATATATACTTCACATGACTGAAAACTCAAAATACTGAAAACTCATTTGACTGAGTCTCATCATACTGAAAGCTTACAATGCTGAATTTCAACATACTGAATTTTAAGCCATAGATGTGATGTGTGTTTCCCTTCACCTAAGACTTGCTTGCGATAAAAAAAATTACTGTAACTTAAGCTGTTGACTGTCAGAGAACCAACAGCAGCATAAAAAACAGTGTTGTAGTGTTTCTAAATGTGGGTATGTCACTTTACATTTTTATGGGAAGTATCTAAAGTAATATGGTGGATGTTTCATGTGCTCCCAGCAGTAGTTGCAGTGTGTACAATACTGTAAGGTAATTAAACAATATATGTCCTTTTCCCTACTGTAGTGCAATCCTGGAGTAAGTATATATAGTAGGGGGGTTGGGGGTGTGGGGTGTTGGGTGTAGCCCCCCACTTGGTTTGGTTTTATATCATCAGGTTTCTGTTAAGAGAGTAAATTAGTTATTTTTAAGTTCTGGAAAGAGTTCGGCATTGGTGTTGTAAGTATGTGTGTCTATAGCTTAAAATTCAATATTTTGAAATTCAGCATTGTAAGTTGCCCCTCCACACCCCCGCTACTTTAAATATACTAATTGCAAGATCACACTACAGTGGGGAAACTGGTATATTCCCTTATCCGCACTGTAGCGTGCTTTGGTGCTGCAGTGTTTCCTTTTTTGGTTTTATTAAGGGTTCGGTGAACTGGTATTCATGAAAGCGCACTTTTGTTTAAGTGCACTTTGCAGAACTGGGTTTGTACTTTTCTTTTTCAAAATAATGACATTTAGACAAAGAAAAGTAGATGCGTATATATATATATATATATATATATATATATATATATATATATATACACACACACACACACACACACACACACACACACACACACACACACACACACACACACACACATATAAAACATATGTGTGTGTGTGTGTGTGCTCTTCTCAAAGGTTCATAAGTTCATAGAAGGTTACTAGCCTAATGGCCCTAGAGCCCTTACAAGCCATATTTATCCCAAGTTGCCCAAATTGTCGGTGGTTAGGTGAGCGAAGTTTGTAGAGGTAAGGGTCTATGATAGCTAATAACAACTTCCTGTTTTTAGGAAGGACATGGGCATCACTCCAAGAGTGAATTTGTGGTCACCCATCCATTGATCTAGGCTGCATTTATAGAGGGTCATGGAGGGGCTCTGTTTCACGTGAACTAGAAGATTGTACCAGAGAAGTGAATGTCTCATTTATCTCTCCAGCATGGCCTGTTCATGTTAAAAGCTAGGTTAAGATTCCTGGAGCGAGTGACCTTCCAGCAGTTTGATTTAAGAATGTGTAGCATTTCTGTCAGGGCCTTGTCAATAAGTGCCCTATAAGCCAGACACAGATAACCCCTTAGCAACTTGCAGGAGATAGAATACTGTAACAGAGCTTTCAGTCTTTCAGTGTAAGACTTGTTTTGTGTACCCTGTAATTTCTTGGTGAGAAACTTCTTTGGTCTCTCCAATTGCTGCAGGTATCTGGTAAGGTACATGCAAAAGGGAGCATTGTACTCAATTATCAGTCTGATGAGGGCCGAGCATAATGGAAACATTCTTCGATCTAGATGTGATTCCTTTCCTTATAAGATGTGCCCATAGAAGGATTTCCTTACTAGTGTTGATATGTGGTGGTCAAAGATCATGCTGCTATCAACCCGAGTACCCAGATCACATACCACTCAGTCTCCTCTTAGGGACAGCTGTCCATAATCTAATTAGCTGAGCTGTCAGCTTTCCCAAAGGGAATAATAATATTTTTTTTTTTGGCAGTTAGCTTTAGCCCGTGGCTTTGGCACCAATTATATATCTGTGTTAACCCTGTCTGCAGTATATTGATATCATTGGGGGACTCAGTGATTGCTCCCAATTTTCAGTCATCAGTGAGCCTGGTCAGCCAAAGGATGTCCACATTTCCATGGACTTCTGAGAAAATAATTTTCAAACAGTAAGGGGACCCAATACAAAAACCTGTGGTATGCCATTGGTGACGGGTCTTTTGCTAGAGGTGAAGTTACCCACTTTTACAGTATGTGTTCTGTTGATGAGCAAGTTGGCTACCAATCTGGTAATGTAAGGGTTAATTCTGAATTGGTAGAGTTTCTCTATAACACTTGACTGGGGGAATGTGGCATATGCCTTTGCTAGGTTAAGAGAGGTGTTCTACACTGTCTTTCTCTCTCATCCAGGGCCTTGGTGACTTTCGCAAAAAAATCAACCACATTTAATATGCATGATCTACCTTTAATGAATCTGAACTAGGGTGGTTCCAGAGTTTGGAGATTGCCTATGTCCTTGTTAATAAGGTCCACAATGATTTTTTTCCATGGCCCACATGCAGATGAGGCTAGTCAAGCTTATGGGCCTATAATTCCTAGGGTAAGTTGGTGGTCCCCCTTTGTGCGAAGGGATCACTGTTGCTGTCCTCCATTCTGTTGGAACATAACCAGTTCACAGGTTGTGGTTTAACAGGGATCCCAGTGGGTCTTCTAGGTCATGTTTTAAGTTATTTAAAAGTGGATGACTGGATGGGAGGAAGGGGTGAAGTTTGCTCCAAATCATGTAGGGAGCCAGTGTCATCCTAGAGTTCAGCTGCTGATATATATCATGTGTGTGTGTGTGTGTGTGTGTGTGTGTGTGTGTGTGTGTGTGTGTGTGTGTGTGTGTGTGTGTGTGTGTGTGTGTGCGTGTGTGTGAGTGTACCAACTGAAAGGCTGCAAAATTGCAGAGCCTTAGGGATAATGTAATTATTGGGTATTTGTGCAATCTTAGATTTCATATAAAAACACTGCAGTACATGTTCATTTGGGAGTTCTGCAAGTTGTTGCCACTCTTGTGCACTGATGAAGGTACCAATGATAACCTCTTCTGACCACTTCCTCCATTTAGCTACTCCTAGTCACTACACAGAGTTCTCATAACCATATCTTGAAATGCTTGAGTTATAATATAGATCATTATTAAAGAAATATATTTAATCCAATATTTAAACCAATAATAGCAACATTATAGAGCTAACAGTTTTCAGTACTTGCTTAGGAATGGCTTATAACACACACATTTTAAGTGCACTTCAACATGACAGCTGTGCCAGTTACCCATAAAATCTGACATGGGGGGGGGGGTACAAAGAAGCTTTTGCCATTACTGAATCTGTTTGTTGACACGACTGATGAAAGGATGTACAACCTTGCATGATATTTACCGACTTGCACACTCTAAAAGTACAATATAAACATTTACAATTACACAATCAAATATCCTGCACTGACAGTCCTTGATGAAACTTGTGCATATATATTTTGCAGTACTGTAGAATTAATAAGTATTTTATCTGGGTGCCTAAGACACATAAGGATGGCCTTTTTACTAGAATGTTCTGAAATACAGATAGCGACTAATATGAAAAAAATGAGAGCAGTGATATGGAACATCTAGGAACATAATCTGAGGCAGCATTTAAAGAGCACTGATTTTGTAAAGAATTCCTAAGATGAAATGTACATATGGTAGTAACTACATGAGTCATAGAGGACAAAAGGTAATAAAATATGGGGAAAAATGTGAGGCTTGCAGAAATGTTTGTGATACTGATGTAAATATCGTTGCTTGTAAATACTATACTGTACCAGTATTACCCTCTGCAGCCTGTCTCTTTTGCAAGCACTCTTTCATTCTCTTCAGTATAGACTGCATAGCAATTTCACCAGTTTGCAGCAGCTGCCTCACTTGTAAATGCAGCATATCTCTGCTTACAAATACCTAGCTAATTATCTACCGCCAAGACAGAGCAACAGTTCAATATCTTCTCTCTCTCTTATGCCATGAAGCCCACCAGCCAGAAATGCCCTACCGAAGCAGCTTGTGCTCTTCAGAGAACGTTAGAACTATTTATGCTCTTGCTGGTTGCTGACAAGAAACTTGTTGTACAGCAGCCCTTTGCCCTTTTCAGAATTGCTGGGTAATAGCAGTGCACCTTCACTCTGAGTGCCTGTTAACCTAGACAATGGCTGTAATGAATTTCAATTTGTGAACACAGAGGAGGTCATAGTGACCACTTTATAGTTGCAGCTGTCTCTAAATATGCTATCCTTGCTTTCTGAAATATTTATTAGGAATGAAGTCAGACTTTTAGACTCAGTTTTAAGAAACATGCCCTCTACCATCTTTTCATCTAATGAGTCACCCAAATTTTATTTGGTCTTTCAATTCAAAAGTTTTTTTCTGAACACTACAGTCTTGTGTGAAAAACACCGACACCAATATAAGAGCTTAAAAGCAATGAGTTGCATTCTTCACTCAGACTCTTTTATTGTCATCAGAACATATAATACAATATAATACAATATAATATAATATAGTATAATACAATGTAATATAATGTAATATAATATAATTATAATATAATATAATACAATATAATGCATAATATAGTATAATATAATGTAATATAATATAATATATAATATAACAATTATATAACACAATATAATAGCCTAAAGAAAAAAATATTCTAGAAAGAAAGAAAGCCTGAATCAACAATGTGAAACATCACCTTAGAATTATCAATAACACACTCGTTGATATCCTGAAATTCAGGACATGCAACTAACTATACATGTAAGACACAGTTTGTGTCAAGACCACAGGTTACAAACATTTTGGATATATTTTGTTAGAATTAAATTACATCATTTTGCAAAAAGTAGCATGTTGCAGTGACTGCTGCTATATGATAAATGGATTAATTCCTAAATTAACTCCTTTATTCGGAAAGGCAATGACACTTAAAATCAACAGTACAAGTCCATTTGCAGTATCAGGAAACAAAAGCTGCATGACCCTTTTAAGCATATACTTTTTTGATTTTATAGATGACAAAGTCTACTTATTTTGGAAATAAGCTATTCAATGAAAATTTAGCAGAGCAGGTTCAGTTATGCATCAGCAGTTAAAAAGTGATGTTAAAAGCATAACTTTAGTATGCCAGCACTGCTAATATAGTATTACATGCACTTGTACAGACCTCACATCAGTGCAGATCTGACATTTGTGTTAACCACCCCTTTAAGCACTACCACCTTCCAAATGTGCCACACACTGTACTTGTGTCTACCTGAGATTTCCTTGCCACTGAAGACTGTTATGAGTCAGGGACTTGTGTATCCATGGAAAGGCCACTCTTTGCCACATCAAAGAAGTTTCCAATATTTTGAAGACCTCCCCTATTCTGAATTCTCAGTTCTACAGAAAGGTACATTGTGAAATTTTTGCATCTTAGTAAACATGTTCGTCTCCTCTATAAGAAGCAAAATAGTTAAATATTTGTCTGTCTTTGTTCTGTCTCAACAGGAACCCTGGCCTAGAAGCCTCTATGTTTTATTACACAATACCTGATGTCTTGACTTCTTGACTGATAAACTGGTTAAAATCAGTCCAAAGGATACCTTTGCTTTACATGTTTTCTAAATATATGTAATACGCTTAGTGTACTTTCACCTGAAATGTACCCCTAAGATACATTTGATAAATTCCTTTATTGCACTCCAGAAGGCATTCTGCATTATTGATGCCCAGAATATGTGGTGTCATGCAGTTTCTGAAGCTTTTATGATTTATATATTAGCTAGTCTGCTGAGGTGTGAAAAAAGAAGTTTCTTTACCCTAAACTGTGTCCATCTTTGAGAATACATCTGACTTGTCTGTTTTCCATGTGTCCTCATTAATAATGTTAGACATCCATTACTGACTTCCCCATACACATTTTATTACTTTAATTAACGTCTCACCAAATGGGAGCTCTATCTATGTTTCAGTCATCAATGCTACTTTTAAAACATGGAGAATTTCAGGGTCTCTGCTTGGTGATGGAGGCTTTTTCCTTAGGGATCTGTAACTTCAACTGAAGATGGAAACATGAAGCAAATTCTGTTTGGGTGCTATATATTCCTTGGAGATTTGAAAAAACAAAATAAGTACCCCCTGTGGGGAAAAATTGTCCTGGAATCATCATTTCTAAGAGGCACAGTTTTTTAAAGGAACCTTGCATCACATAAATCCTGAAGGTCTTAGGTGTGCTGAAGAGATCCAGGGAGAAAGGGGCTGAGAGACGATAAATAAAACATTCCTTGTGAAACACCCCTCTATTACTGCCCAAGCAAGGTATTTGAAATATTTCAAATATATGATTAGATACACTTTTGCAGTTAACCACAGCAGGCAAAAACTCAGAGGTATTCAGTTTTGTCAGCTTGAGAATCTTCTAACAGATCCTGTTCAACTCTCCTTCCTTCCTAAGCAGACATTTCTTTACAGCACTTATATGTGTATGTCTTTATGGGGATGGTGGTGTAAGGACTTTTAGACAAACAGCAGACTCAGGACAGTGTTCATGTACACTGTTGCATGCTAAAGCTCAAATGATCTCTTTCCTAATCTCCACATGGCTATCCTTGTCCATTCTGTAACAGCTGTCTATCACTGACTGCAATTGTATTTCTAGGTCTGTGCACTCTGACATGTGACCTGTCTGTTTGCCATGTGGAGGAGGTAATGCAATTATAAGCAATGCAAAAAAAATCTGCCTTCACTTACTGAAATGTGTGTCACAGTTTTCTGTTTCTTGTCAGTTGTCAGCTGCAACAAAACTAAACTAATAATGTTTTCTTAGGTCCGTTAAAAGCACAAATATTAAATTAATCACATCTATTTACCCAGCACGTCTGCAATTTGTGTTGAATATATGACTGTTCAATAGCTGTGCGATATGTAGAATTACCTCAAAACCACCATTATGACAAAAAAAATAACACCTTCACTTTATTATTGCATAAGTTTATGTGTAGAGAAAGATGAACCCTTTAGAATATACAGCATTCCTTTGCTTTAATCTAAATGGTTGGCTTTGTCTCCTGGGAAAGGGATTTGATACGTCTTAAAAGGTCAGGAGCTGTGGCATTACATTAATGGACATGGTACCAAGATCCAAGCCTTAAATAATTCAAGTAACAGGAACTCTTTCAGCCTGTGCTTCTCAATCCCACATTCCTTCACACTTTTAATATAAAATCTGTCTGAAACTTGGTGACTAATCCCATTAGCTATTTCTGACTATGTAACACTATCATTTATAAAGAAGCAACATAGATTTGAAGCTAGTAACACTGTCAAACACTTTCAAGGCCCAAAGCTTTATGTCTAATTTTGCTGCCAAAGTAAAAGCAGATTAAATCTGTACTTTTTAAGTAATACATGAAGACAAAGTAGAGACACATTCTTGTAGGTGAATACTTCAGTTGAAGTGTTTCAGAAATAAGAAGAGCTTCCATAAAACAAAATTGCGCAAGACAAACACTGTGCATGACTAGTATAAACAGTTATGAACGAATCAATATGTGATTACCATGCATTTTCTACTGAAAATAAACTATAATTTTAAGCCTATTTCTAAATTTGAGCAATTTGTTTAATAAATCAATTGCAATGACAAAACCACTTCTGGAAGTGATGAGCAGTGATGCAAAGTATTTGAACAATACCGTTATCTTAGTTTCTGTTTACTCAAACATTTTCTGAGAAAATTATAATTAATTTTTGAACCTATGAACTAAATGAATTAATTTTATAAGGTAAATTATGTAATGTAGGATGTGGAAAAAAAAGAAAATAAATGTCATAGACAAAGAATTCAGCATAAAAAAGAAAACATTTTACAAATTGGCATTCACTCATGGCATTCAAGTAATTTATTTTGATAGGTATTTTGTATTATGTGGCAGTTACTGGAGAGGATTAAGACTGTGAGCTGTTAATGGTCTGCTTTCTATACTTCAGGATTAATTGCTTAAGCTGCCATTTGCCCACTTTGTGACTGAGCAAGCCTTTTAACTAGACAGTGCTTCTGGGCCGAGTCTGAAAAATGCTCATTTGGATCATTGCCATATTCCCAGTTAATAAATAACTACATTTTCTAAGAATGGTTCCAGCCTGAAATTTCAGATTACCACTATTTCCTTTTGCAGCACACATTTCATATCCCTTTGTTATTGCATTTTCAGACTGTGTAATCAAAGACCAGTTTGTGCTAACATTAACATGCACACTGCATAATCACAATTACAAATCCTTTCAGCCACCATTGCACAAAAAATTGGTTTAAAGCCAGCAAAGTTATTCCCTAAAAATGGTGCTTAGAATTCTGAATAAGTGCTTCAGCTGTGTAGCTAACAAAGGATGAGCACAGTAGCAGTTTGAGGAATCCCTCCACAAAAAGCAGTGCACATGAGTGAGTGGCAGAGGCTGCATGTCTTTTATGGCTATGCTGCTCGGCTGCTTTGGTACAAGGCAATAGCTAAACAATAACTCCACAGAGGCATGTACTGAACAGTTATTAATGCATCCTACTGTATTGCCTGCTACAAGCCCAATGGGCATTTTTAGCCTGCTGCTACAGTAATTCTGTGACTGTTTTTCAGAATCTAGTTAAAGCACACTGCTGGGTACGCTAATTGGCGGTACTTTATTCAGACAAAGTTGTTCTGAGTATTACAGAAAAACTCAGTAGCATATAACGGCTGAATGTCTAGGCATGTAAATGAGTGGGCACCAAAGTCTTCAAGGTCATCCAAAGAAATATTTCTGGTTCTACAGTTAAAAATAATAGATAAATTGTAGCACCCATAAAAGGTCATACAAAACTAAATAAATGATGACTGATGTGTTCATAGGATTGTAAGTGAACAGGACTGGTACAAGCATGAGATGACTGAAGATTTCCATGATGCAGAAAAAAGTAACAAAAGCTATGTTGTTCCACTAACAGAAAACACACTGTTGATGCCGAAAATAAAGGAGAAACTGATGAAAATGCACTTACATTTTGCAAAACAAATCTATTGATATGCCAGCTCCTTGGTGCAGGCTATGAAGCCTAACCATGACCTAGGAAATCCAGCATCAATGAGTGACTCAGGTGCTGGAGAAGCTGACCAGTAACTGTAGGGCTGAACAACCAGGACTGACTCACAACAACAGGAAGGCAGCCTTGTCTGCTACACTGCTGACTCCCTGTGGAGGCTCAGGAGCACAGCAGGCAGCACTGTGCTTAACAGGGATTTACATATGAAGGAATGCTCAAATGTGAAGTCACCTGCATTGTAAAGTGTGACTGGCCACTGATGGGATCAGAGCTTAGGGTTAAGCATAAAAAAAACAATGCCTGCCTGGATGATGGTGTGACTCAAGCAGCTCTTGGTAGAAGAAAACTAAAGATGATAGATGACAACAGGTAAGAAAGTTGGCAGAAAGTTTTACTAATATTGCATAGTGGCGCTTCTTGCATAAGTCTGACAGTGGAAATGATCAGGATGTCCAAGTTCAGTTTAAGTTCTAACACATCTCATTGCACAAAATAAATTCATCATATTTTGACAAGCTTATATCATGGTATACATGTTCACTGACTCTTAGTTGAGATCATGAAGGCAAAGAAAAGTAAAGGAAATGAGACTTGTTGAAAATATAACCATATTGGACTGGGCAGCATTGTTATGTAGTTGTGACACTAGTGTTTGTGCCCTGCCAGAGATAAAGGGAAATAATATATGTGTATATACAAAAAAATTATGCTCATGGCTATAGGAATCTGAAAGGGTAGTTATATTTGTCAGTAGACTTTCAGATTTCTTAAACTGTAACTTTTTCTCAGGTTTGATGACCAGGGATTCATTTACAATATTTGTTAGGTTCAGGGGTCTGCCTGCATGGAAGGTGTTGGGAGTTGAGGAAACTTCCCACAAAAAACATTATTCTTTGATAGCCTGTTGATGAATTCTCATCCATGAGTTATACCTGACCATAGCTAATACCCAGAAGCTGTGCCTAATGGGAGTGAAACAGGACAAAAACTCCTGGACCAAAAGCAAGAGTTTTGGTAACCGAAAGACTAGAAAGTGGTGGTGGATCTCACTCAGGAACATCAGTGTGGATAGTAAAGGCATTGTTATTTACTCACGACCATCAGTGTAGACAGTCAAGGCATTGTTTTTCACTCAGGACCATCAGTGTGGATAGTGAACACATTGTTATTCACTTAGGACCATCAGTGTGGATAGTGAATACATTGTTATTCACTTAGGACCATCAGTGTGGATAGTGAACACATTGTTATTCACTTAGGACCATCAGTGTGGATAGTGAACACATTGTTATTCACTTAGGACCATCAGTGTGGATAGTAAACACATTATTATTCACTTAGGATCATCAGTGTGGATAGTGAACACATTGTTATTCACTTAGGACCATCAGTGTGGATAGTGAATACATTGTTATTCACTTAGGACCATCAGTGTGGATAGTGAATACATTGTTATTCACTTAGGACCATCAGTGTGGATAATGAGCACATTGTTATTCACTTAGGACCATCATTGTGGACAGTGAAGGCATTGTGTTTCACTCAGGACCATCAGTGTGGATAGTGAGCACATTGTTATTCACTTAGGACCATCAGTGTGGATAGTGAGCACATTGTTATTCACTTAGGACCATCAGTGTGGATAGTGAGCACATTGTTATTCACTTAGGACCATCAGTGTGGACAGTGAAGGCATTGTGTTTCACTCAGGACCATCAGTGTGGATAGTGAACACATTGTTATTCACTCAGGACTCTCAGTGTGTACAGCAAGGGCATTGTTACTCACTCAGGACCATCAGTGTGAATAGTGAAGGCATTGTTACTCACTCAGGACCATCACTGTGGATAGTGAAGGCATTATTAATCACTCAGGACCATCACTGTGGATAGTGAAGGCCTTGTTATTCACTCAGGATCATCAGTGTATAGACAAAATACTAGAATTCACTCAACTCAATCAGTTTGACTAGAAAAGGTACTAGAATTCATGAAAAAATGAACAGTGTTTCAAAGAGTGCATAGAGTCATAAGCAAGTAAGAATGGAAAATTACTTGGAATATTTTCATTTGTGACTTAAGTGATCAGGCAAGATAGGTTAGTTAAATGGGAGGGTATAATGGGGGAGTGAATTCACAATGGGAGATTAGATGGGATGAATATAAATGGGTAGAGAAATGTTTGCTTGGGAAAGCATGGGATGGGCCAGAAAATTTTTTGGTTAGCTGATCTGAAGGAAGATGTTATGTTGGCTACAGTATCACGTGATGATCTGTGTTTAGATTTGGAAAAGTGTTTATTTTGTTGCCTTGTAGGCTCTTGGTTATGATGTTTATTTACAGCTGTACTTCATATCTTAATTTTTGTCTTAAAGTCACACACACACACACACACACACACACACACACACACACACACACACACACACACTAGCAAATGAATTCCCAAATGTTAAACTGCTTGTTAAACAAACAGTTTCCATATTGACACAATGTATCTTGTACTGTTAACAGGGTGGCATTTTGTCAAAGAACATATTCAAAATGCCGTTCAACTACTGCAGTGTTGTTAGAAAGGAAAACATTTTAATTGTTCTGGGGAGTTGTGTAATACTTTCCATTAGTAAACAAATTTGAAATGACATTTTTCATGTAACTGTACTGATAATACAAAGATTGCTCTTGTCATATTTGGCAATGCACAATAACTGATTTTCTTCTCTGGTAAGGGATATAAGTGAACATAAATACCTCTCGCACCTTCCACAGAACACATGCACTAAATGAGGACAAAGACACTAACAGACACATACACACACATGCTGTACCTGAAACCATACACAATTAACATTGGGATGATTTGTATGAATTAACAATTTGTTTTCTTTTAAAATAGTGGTAGAAAAGAGATACAAAGCAATCAAAATATAGGAACTGGTGAATTTTGTCAGTTGTCGGTGTCAAAACAACAGGGCTAGAATTTCTGAAAATACATTTAAAACCTATGATGTCTGATTACTTCTGCATGCAATGTTGAAGTTCCAGTTACACAGATTATTTGATTAGATATACTGGGGAACTGTTTCCAGGCATAATGCACTGTAGTTAAAATATATAATTCTGAATGTGAAACATATTTATTTTCAGTTTTTTATAAACGTGTGAAAATTATATCCTCTGCAAATATATTTGAATGTATTTTTGTAATTCTTATTGTAAACAGTTTTTTTAAAGGCTTCACATTGTTGACTTTGTTCAACATTATATTAAAAGTTAATTTTCTTATTCCTGTTAGATGCTTTCGGCAATTTGCTTTTAAATAACACTCTGTCAGGATATTCTATGTTGATTTTTTTGAGTTTGCTTTAGGAGGAGGCAATAGCAGCCGACTTGCTTTGTCTTCAAATGAATATACACAGAATTGTTTTTAAATCCCTATCAGTAAGAAGTTCATCACATATAGTGTAAAACGTAAGGTATTTATTATATTTTAGTTGGCAAGATACATGTTATAATCAATGTAAAGCATACTATCTTGCAGAGACACCATCTCTAAGAGCGGGAGTGACAGAGAGAGAGAGAGACCTTAAACTGCCTGCTATATACAACTGCAGTTAACCAATATGAATATACTTAAATGAGGACAGAATAGAATACACAGAGATATGCGGTTTACTGTTTTCCATTGTTTCAACAAGGATATTTTGTAATGTAAATAGAATAGCTGTAATACTTTGTTCGACTGTGAAACAGAGAAAAAGACAAATTGCCAATGAACTGCTTTGGCAAACATAAATTACCCAAACTCCACAAGAATGAAAAGTCACACTGTAAGCATTTTTGGCAGAGGGAACAAGTGTCCTGTAACGCCATGTGGAAAAGGCACCAACCCCCACCACAAAGCTCATATATAATAGCCCCATAGTTTACAAACAAGGAAAGGGATAACATTCCCTAAACAAAGGCACCGCTATCAGAGCATATGCAGAAACCATACCATCAGTGATTTACTGTGGAAAGCAGTCATGGTTATTTTGAAGCTTGACATCCTGTGGCTTCAGGATACATGAATTCTCGACCTGTACATGTAGCAGATATACCATGATACTCTATGCTGCACATACGTGCGTGTGTGTGTGTGTGTGTGTGTGTGTGTGTGTGTATAGATGGATCGAACATATTACAAGTTCGAACCAAATATGGCTGAGACCATATGTTCATAGGTTCATAGGTTTATACTAGGCTATCTGCCCTAAGGCATTTATAAGCCTAGCCCAAATTTATGTGGCTTACGCCACCCCTTATATGAAAAAATACTGTGCCCATTAGTTTGTTGTGCCTCTGTCCAGCAGTGACACAGAGATGATTCCCAGGGTAAACCTATGATCTCCCATCCACAGGTCTAGATTTCTCTTGAACAGAGTCAGCGAGGTGCTCTGCCTCACATGGACCGGGATTTTATTCCACAGCATAGGGAGTCTCTGAGTGATAAATCTATCCCTCCAGCACGTCCTATTTATATCCGTGCTAAGGTTTAAGTCACTTGCTCTAGTGGTTTTGGTGGATTTGGATTTTTGAGGTGGAGCATGTCCATTAATTCCGGGTTGGACATGGCCTTGTATGTCAGGCACATGTCACCTCTGAGCAGATGGTATGCGACTGAATAGAGCTGGAGTTTCTTCAATCTGGCAGCATATGACAGATTTTGGAGTCCCTTTATCCTTTTGGTGAGGAACTTTTGGGGTCTCTCCAATTGCTGCAGATGTCGGGTGAGATACATCCCGAATGGGGCATTGTACTCGATCATTGGTCTGATAAGTGAAGAGTACAGGGAACAATGACCTCACTAGATCTGGATGTGAATCTCTTCATGATCAGGTGGGCAATGTAGAAGGTCTTTCTAACCACTTTAGCAACGTGAGTGTCAAAGAAAGGCCACTGTCAACCTGGGTCCCCAGGTCCCTGATAACCTCTTCTGTGCTTAGTGGATTGCCACCTATATGGTAGCTTGGGGTTACCTTGTTTTTCCCGAAGGGTATGACTATACATTTTTTGGCGTTTAACTTCAGGCCATGGCTCTGGCACCAGCTATCTGTTTCCGTGAGTCCCTTCTGAAGGATATCCGTGTCCGATGCACTTTCCACTATGGTGCCCAGTTTGCAGTCGTCTGCAAACTTTGTCAGCCAAAGTCCTCCCATGTTGGCCTGTACTTCTGAGAAGTAGCTGCCAAACAATAGGGGGCCAAGGACCGAGCCCTGTGGGACACCACTTGTGACCGGCTTGGAGTCTGACATAGCGCCAGCAACTCTAACCCTGTGGGTTCTGTCCTTAAGCCAGTTTGCAACCCATCTTGTGACATATGGGTTCAAACTTGTAAAAGTTTGAACACTGAAGTAAAAAAAGAAAAAAACATGCGCCCCTGCACCCCCCACACCCCACTTACTTAAATATACTAACTCTGAGATTGCACTACATTGCGGAAATGAGAAATCTTCCCGTTCCGCACTGTACGTGGATCTCCATTCAGTCCTTTGGACTTTTAAATGTTCAAAGTTATTGTCTCGGCCATATCGTCTTCGAACATTTAAAAGTTCGATCTACCAAAAGGGACCCATATATATATATATATATATATATATATATATATATATATACATATAGCTATAGATATATACACACACACACACACACACACACACACACACACACACACACACACACACGCACATATATTTAAGTGTGTGTGTGTGTGTGTGTGTGTGTGTGTGTGTGAGTGTGGTGTGTGTGTGTGTGTGCGTGTGTGTGTGTGTGTGTGTGTGTGTGTGTGTGTGTGTGTGTGTGTGGATCTATGGCATACCACTGATCACAACATACTGAGCCCACAATATCGAAACACAAAATATCGAAAATGCAAAAAAAGTTAAACATTGCTTATGCACCCTCCACAGACCCTGCAAATTATATATACTCTGAGATTGCCTAGAGCAAAAAAATGGACAAAATCCCACTGCCCACTGTACAATGATCTGCACCTTTCAACTATTCAAAATTTTGCAGACTGTCCAGATTTTTGTGTCATATTTCTGGTCTGCTCCCCATAACATTTCTGGTTATCTGACCAATCACTAAGGATTAAGCACTTGAAATAATGGCAGACATTTACATTTCAGACTTCATATCCCTCAGAATAATCCAAGCTAATTTAAAACCTGTTACCATGTCAGCTTTCTAAGGCAAAAAGTTTAAAATATATTTCTGAATTTGCACATTCCCCCCTTTAGTTCTACATTCTTCAGAATATTTGCTTTAAGAGGGAGAAGGTTATACCTTGACTTCCCACAACCAGCGACCGGCATTTTATCAAAATTCAGAAATTTCAGAATATAATGACAGTAGCAAACTAGTTTGATATTCTGCATTTTCAATAAAATGAATGGAAATATCTATATGTATTTGTGTATTTATACATCTATATCTATATCTATAATCAGTACTCATATCTATCTGTTGATATATGTGCATGTGATCTCAGCAACCATCTGACATACCATATTATCTTTCAACTGTTCTGCTCTCTTCAGATTCATCCATCTCCCTAAAAAGAACCCTCGAGTCAGGGGACAAACTCTAACTAGCCATTGCTAAGTCGAACACCGGTAGTAACGTTGATTCATTTTAGTTTACCTATGTCTCTGAACTATGGAACTACTTGGCACTAACTCTGAAATTTTTAACTTGAAATCCTTCAAAATGCAACTAAAATCACACCTTGCATACGTTTTGCCACTATTCCTACCCTACTCAAGGGTAAAAAAAAAAGAAAAAAATAAATGAAAAATTGGGTTAATTTGTACTAAATTAAATGAAACTATGCACAGCTGTTTTTATTTTTCTATTTTTTCTTTACAAACCTTTTTTTTTGCATTTCTCTTTTTCTTTCTTATCTTTCATTGATATGCTAAATACTTACATGATTTTATTGCACATGCTTTACTTAAAAAAACATATTTCACTGAAACAGTTCTTTGAATGTTTTATTTCTGAATTTGCTATGTGATTTTTCTGTATAATATCTTTAAGCATACTAGAGTAATTTAATGTAGCTTTTATTTATATTTGAATTTTAAATGCATTTCTTCTGGATTTTTTCTTCTTGGTCCTTTGATGAAAAGCTAAATAAATGATGCATAAGTGGATAATTAACCAGCGTATCTAACAAGAGTAACTTAAAAACTCCTGATGAAATGCTTATGCTAGCCTGAAAGCTTGAGTACTTGAAAAAAAAACGATATTGCTCCAGTAAAAAGTTCTTACATCATGCCTGAGAAACTAAGTTTTCCAGAGGTCAGTAGGTATCATACTTATGCTCAGCACTACTTCGAGTAAAATATTTATGTACACCTTTAATCTGCTACAAGGATCTTAGCAAAAATATAGTCACTGAATCTAAAAGAGAAAATGGGCAACAGTTAGCTAGATCATCCTCTTTGTCTTTCCTCTTAGGACCATTATAACCAGAACTGAACATAATATAATAGTGAAACATCCTTCTATGCCACATTAATGATATGCACTGGACAGCTTACAATTTCCCTTACAATAGCTTTATAAAAAAGTGTGCTGTAAAGCCATGACCTCCATAAGTCTTGTCCCTTTCAGATCCAGATACCCAGCAGTGGGCATAATCTCTTCAACTGGTGACTTTACTGTTGAAATACTGGCCTTCTTCGGCTTATCGTAGGTTGAGTCCAACCCTGTTTTTTGAGCACTCCATCACTCTCATTATCCATACATCAGTGCAGTACAACACATTAAAATTTCTCAAAATCTGCTACAGCTCTTTTGTTGTCATTCATACTTCTCTCACCATCCCCTTATAATACCATCAGACTCATTACTCTCTTCCCTGCCTCATTTCCCCTGGCCTGCCAAGCTTCTCACCATAAGTTTATTCCACTCCCTCATTTTCCATACCCTGACAAGCTTATCACCATGCATCTCAATTTCTCCTGCAGTTTCCATTACCTAACAAGACTAATACCATATATCCCCTCTGTTCCTTCAGTTTTTTATGTACCAACAAGCCTGTCACCATTTGTCTCCTCCTCTCCATCAGTTTTCTTGGCCTGCCAAACCTGTTACCATGGGTCCCCAGTTCTCCTTTAGTTTCCACAGTCTGCCAAGCCTAGCTTATGCCCCTCTTCTCAAGTCAAATTCAGTCTTACTGTTGTTCACCAGAATAATGACTGCATAGTCTAGCTCTCTGTCCAGTTGTCACCTTACATTCACAGTTTTCTTAGACTTTGGAATAATTCCTTCCAACCTCATTTTTGCCCATTTTGAACTGCTTTACCTCAATATTCTTGTCCCTTTTCAGATATCATTTTTTCCAACAATTAGTCACACTATACAACCAGGGCAGCCCTGGTAGTGCAGTGGTTAGCATTGCCGCCTCACAGCAAGAGGTTCTCTTGTTTTTGTAATAGTTAATGTGTTTTTATATTGCTAATATATGTTTATATGTATAGTTTTTACACATACAAAACATTTTTTACATATATAATTTTATAATTATTCTTGTTTTGTTAGAATGTATGTGCTTTTAGATAAAAAGTGTTGCTTTAAAATGTACTAGTAACAGATATATGATATATTGCTTTAAGTAAAATTATGTACTTAATTGGAAATGCTCATGCATTGGTTGAAGTTAGTTTAAAATAAGGGTAGTTCAATATTTGCAATCTCTGATGAAGCAGCTTTCAGGCTGTTAAAGTGCTAACCAGGTTTCTATTTTATGTGAAATAAATTTATGGTCGATTCAGCTGTGGTCTGGTACCTTCTTTTTCTTTTTTTGGATATTGCTGATAACTTGTGTAGAAGGTCCGTTTACCTACACTATCTGCAGTTTGTTTTTTTTGCTTATATATATATATATATATATATATATATATATATATATATACACACACACACACACACACACACACACACACACACACACACACACACACACACACACACACACACAAAATAATAGCTCAGGGTTCTCAATAATAGGAATCATACCTCTGCCCTATTCTGACAACAGCAAACTCTACCCTTGCTTCAACAACTACTTCCTAGAACAATATCAAAATCAGAATTAAGCTGCAGGAGACTTTAAATCAATGTTTTAATTTACCTTTTTAACTAATTTCACCTTCATCAGGCTATACTATAAAGCAAAGTGTCAGTAATGTTACGTGTTATATTAGTCATCCTCTCACATAGTGCAAACTGCATATTCATATCTTGGCAAACAACCAACACCTGCTATAAATTCTTCTGGCAGTATCAACTACACAGTAATCTGATGTCAGCAACACTTCAATGCATTTATATTCTCATATACTTTCAATAAGACAGCTAAGAACCATAGTCTTTCTGAGTGTTGCCTCCCTATTGGTCCAATAAGCTTCTTGAGCAATTCTGCTTAGGATGACCATTTCACTGGAACAACAGGGTCTCTTCTCTTTTACTGGCAACTAGATGTGACTCTTGGTGACCTGCCTCACCCATTCTTCTCCTGTAGGTGTTATAAATCTTTTTATTAAACATAACATTTTTAAAAGCAAAATGCACTGTAATAGAAAAGAAAATAAACCATGCTAACATTTCCTTTATTTTCATTTATTATACATTTTAACATTTTTCATTCATGCCATTACATAAATTGTTCAGTTCCCACATTCATTTAAACCTCATCCCTACTCCTGAAGGTTATTCTGCATGTACTCATCTCACAAATTACATTTACTTCTATGTCATTGGCTCATTCCCTTTTCTGTTCCTTTTCCAAAGAGCACACTACAAGATTATCTCCTTTATAATCAGTAGTTCATTTACAGTTGGTTTCGTTTTTGATTTTTATTTTCTAGTAAATCCATTTTTTGGCAGTTAGTTGCATTGAACATATTAAGGCCTTACTATCTCTCTGGGCAATTTAGATCCTATATTCCAGCTCAAAGAATCATTTCCTTAGTTACAACCATTTACTCCCCCAATATTTCTGACAAATTATTCTGTAGAGAATTTTTATAATCTTCCAGTGTGTTACTTTCTCAAAGACTGCTCAAAATTACCTCGCTCTTTCCCATCACACTTCCAGCATTTGGTGTCTAACTGAAGAAAAACAGTTTCTGAATCTGGTTGATATATAAAAATACTTCAGCAAACACTTCCAAGTAAAAATCCTAAAGACAATGGGAAAGTTCTGTAAAGTATGCATATAAGCACTGATTTCCTTCCACTATTTTGGTAAGTATTTCCACTTTGTGCATCATCTATCCCAATTCCACAGCTACACCACATACCATCACTTACATAATTACCTCGGTCTACCCAACTCATTGCACAAACCACTCCTTCCCTAAATGCAAACTTGACTTTCACCTCTACAAATCTCCTTCTTCAATTAACCTACTCTCCATCTTTGCATCCTACAAATCTTCGCTCAACCATAGCTATTTGTTTCACACATAACATCCTCCGGCTAACAAATAGTTCCTCCCCACAACTCAATAAGATACTAGCTCAATTAATATTGCTACTAGCTCTTTCACTGCTTACACACATAATATCTTTCCACAACCATATCACATATCATAATCTGCAATTCCCTACCTCACATACAATCTCTTCAAACACTTCTTGCTGCTACTTCCCCATTAATGCCAACTTACTCCCTCGGGCTGTTATTCACTGATTTAGAACGTGTCAATATTCACTTAACCCTCACCCTAGCAAAATTTGTAATAAACTGAAATTTAAACAAAAGCAGTCATCTATTCACCACTTCTTCTCTCTGATTACCAAGCTTGGAGGAATAATGTCCATCTAAATCAAGGCTCAATACAGCATCCAGTAAATATTCCCACCCAAACAAATTCTCCCGATCCTAACTCCATGCCCCACAAAAATATCTGGCCTGCTCTTGCTAAATATCAACTTAAGAAGCATTCAAAACAGGCTAGCAGGAATCTATGCATTGTTAGCTCAACAGTCCCCAGATGTCATTACAATTACATAAACATGGTTTAAATAAGATATAAAAGACAAAGAAATTCTTTCACCTGAATGCAATGTCATCAGATCAGGCATAAAAAAGGTTAGGTCAGATGGAGTGGCAATATTTTACAAAAACATTATTAACCTGTTCCCCATCACATTACTCCTACTAGAATCAAAAATGCTGAAATCCTTACATCTTCATTGAAAATCAGTAAATACAAAATGATAAACACAGTAGGAAATATTCTTTTCTTGGACCTCAGCTTCCATCCCTCAGGAAACCTTAAAATGAATCCACCCAAAATGACTAACTTCAGAGGTCTCAGTTAATTAATTTCCATCCAAATAGATACAAAAAGAAAAGCAGCAAAATATTTCCTTCAGGCTGGATCCTGAATAACACCACAAGCAATGTTATTTCCATAGTCTCATTCCCTGCCACTTTAAGTGACCTCTTCCCCACTTTCATTATCAAATGACATGTCACTATCCACAAACTGCATCAACACAATCAAATATTCAACTTGTCCACATTCCAAACAGAAACTAATTATAACCTAAAATCTATCAAATGGAGGTCTTTACATATGCTCCAAGTAGATGTAGCATAATCCTTGTTAAACACCACTTTTCTAAATATTCTAAACAGACTTGCCCCAATCAGAACTAAAAGAGTGCAATTTAATCCAGCTCCATGGTGCTACTTAGACAAATTAAACAACTGATGAAACAAAATGCATGGCTTTCTAGTACCGAAGGAAGAACAGAGCCTACTGAAGTATAAACAGTAGAGATACTCAGCTAAACACAAAATCTAATTAAACAAAAAGCTATTATACAAACCTCTACTTGATTCAACATTAAACTGTTCAGGTCTTCGGTCATCAACTCCTTCATCCAGGTCAGACTACTGAATTAACTCCCTCTTTAAGGCTTTATTTTATTTTATTTTATTTTATCTATTTAGCATTTGTTTACCAGAAGTGTCTAACTGGGATGACTAGCATGCCAGTTTTAAGCAGAGGCCTGGGGGGAAAAGCTCCATGTCTACAAGTAAAAACAGTGTCTTGCAGGAATCTAATGAATGGTTAGGAGTAAGATAAGAAAATGAGATTTGTGGAGGAATTCTATTTGGAAGAATGACGGTAATGGTATTGGGAATTGTAAGCCAATGACATTAAATAATTCTGACTGTAAGAAAAAAGATGTGAAATCATGATAGAAGAGAAGATTGTAATTGGTATATGTGGGACTAACGGGAGGGATCAGAATTATTAATTCTTATAAAAAATTGTTTGCAATGTATTACAGAGGAAAGATGAAGTGAACATTTCAGTAGGAGCTGTAAAGAAAGCTTTTGGAAATGCTGAGCATGAGGCTCTTTATGATATTTTAACAAACTATGGGGTGGAAGGAAAGATACTTAATATTTTAAAATTTGCCTATGACACATCAAAGTGAGGGATTTGAGAAACGGGTTGTTGCCAAGTGGTACTAGCATTAGGAAAGGATGTCTTATGAGAAGTGTTTTACTTAGTCTGGTCATGAGCATGTTAGCTAGTCAGATGCAGAAGGATATGAAAGAAGGAAGATTTAAAATGAATGATAAAGGCACTGATTCCAAAAGACTTTATTACGTACATTGAGATCAGGCTGAGAACAGGTGTTTTGGAATCTGGTCCCCTAAGCCTGCTTATAGATAGGCCTTACACTGAGAGCTAATCTTTTAGAATCATGGCAGACTTACAGTGACTGAACCTCTTTTGGAATCTGACCCAAAGTGTGTTTACAATGTTTTATGTCATAATATAATGTAGTATCATAATATAATAATATAATCATACCAAATAAATACGGTTGAAAGAAATGTTAAATTTTTATGGAAAACTTATGAGAAATGTAGGGCGGAGTTTGAATATGGAGAAAAGTATAGGAGCTGGAGACGATTATGCGATTAATGGAATAAAGTTTAATACTGAAGAATTTAGCTTGTTTGGTGTACCATTGAAGGAGGGAATTACAGGAGAAAAAGTGGGATGATAGTTCTGTTCAATTAAGGATTGTCGCTTACTTTGGAAAATATTCTGTTAAAAGGTTTACTTAATTAACTCTTATATAGTAGGAAAAAATAGCTTATTTGGCTAAAGTGTACTTGATACCGGACAGTAAAGAGAAAGAGATTTTACACATTTTCTTTGTTTTTTTTTTTGGGGGGGGGGGATCCAAGACTAAACACTGTTAAAAGGGAAGTTATTTTTGTAGAAAAGAAGATGGGGGGTTATTTTTAAAAATCCTGTTGTGTATGGAGCAGCTATGTTTTTGTTTTGGGTGTTGAAAATCATTAGTAAGGATATTAATTTGGAAGTAAATATTTTATGATAAATAAATATGATGAATTATGGGAAGATTTATATCAGAATAAGATGTAAAGAAAAATGGAAAATAGTGAGATGAGGAAGCTTAAGAAAAATAAGGGAATGAAATATGGACAATATACCTAAGAATAGAAAAGACTGGTATGAAAATATTATGGGAAAGATTTTTTAAGTTAAGCCGTGGGACGTGGTAAGTAAAAGAACTGTAGAAGCCATACTAAGAAGAAGAAGAAGAAGAAAGATTGGAAGATATTTTATGGAGACTTAGTTTGAACAAATTACTTGATAAACAATATATTCAATATAAAGGAAAGGGAGATAAATAATGCTTATTTTGTAATCTGATATAAATATCTGTGCATTTCAATGCAAGTATATATGTGGAATCATTTTTAAATGGGGTATGAAAAACATGTTTATATAAATAATGTCCACCTACTCTTTTCAATAGGTGATGTAGGATCTTTCAGATCAAAATGAGCTACCATCAACTCAAGCAAATGCGACTTTGGTGTAACATCTCATCCAAAGGACAACACACTGAAGAATGCAACACCCCTTCATGCTACACTGCAGGGTCAGCAACAGATCTACCCGTAGTGGAAAAAGAACCCATAGCCTTCTGCACTAAAGGCAAGTCTGCTACCTGTTCTGCCACCGACACAACAAAAATAAATAAATAAAGTAGTTCTATTTATCCCTCAGCTATTCTCTCATCAAAATAATCTCTCAGAATCTCTTCAGCACAATCTTTTCCATCTTTACCAAAACTGAACTTGTAAACCATACATAACTATTTAGAATCATAACTGATAAAAAATGAAATGTAGCTTTTATCTACAAATTAAAAAATATCAAAAACATGTTGACAGTAGGAAAACAACTGTCACAACTTACCTTACCTGACCCTTCTATATATTCCCTTTTTTATAAATCTGCAAAATAACCAATCCAACCTGCTTGAACAATGCTACAAAAAATATAAAAAATTGCTGATAATACCCCATGCAGAGCACACCACTGCTTAGATTTAGGTGCTATGCAGTTATTCTGCAGAAGAAACTAGGGACTTTCTTGCTCCCCTTTGAAGAAGACAATGTTATACCTGATTTAGTTACTCTCCTTTCATCTTTTCATGAGATGTTCATGGAATCCTGACAGAAGTTTCATGCTGCTAGCACACATTCTAAATACTTTATCCATTCTGAGTTTGCAATTTCTCATGGTGGGTTTATAAAATGTGAGCCTTAGGTAGTTGTCATGTATTAAACTGCTCTAGAGAAACACAGCATTCTTAAACAGAAACAGATACTGACATGGCATATTTGCTACTTGTTTCGGCTATGATACTCTATTTCATCAAAAAGGAAACAACATGTAGTTCTTTTTATTGACTATAAATTATTTCCAATTTTCACAAACAAAAAAAAAAAATAAACTGCAGTACGTGTGTGTGTGTGTGTGTGTGTGTGTGTGTGTGTGTGTGTGTGTGTGTGTGTGTGTGTGTGTGTGTGTGTGTGTGTGTGTGTGTGTGTGTGTGTGCGCACGCGTGTGGACCCATCTGTTAAGACTGTTCCAAACATATAGGACTTTCTGATATGGGGCATTGCCATGTATAATGAAAATGTTGTTTAGCAGTGATGCAATGAAAAACAACTTTGACATTTCAGGCCGGAGTTAGTAAAAATATATGGGCTAGGTTTGGACAGTTAAATTCACCAGTAAACAGGATATCCATGGCTAATAGAATAGTACAATATGATCTCTGTTGATGTAATTCTCATCATAGGACATTAACTTATCTTAATATGTATGTACTTTTATGGAAGCAACTGTACAGAAAGTTTTGTTCTGAGCAACCTTCCTGATGCACAGAAGAGCACATATGGTACATCACAAAAGTGACCTCCCTAAAACATTATTTAACAAAAGGAGAAGGAATGAAAATGAATTTCAGTATCCCACTAAAATAAAATAAAATATGCAAACACTAAATATCGACAGCAACTAATCACATCCAAAGCTTCCCTTTACCCCCATACACCTTGACTATTATATATCTCTATCTATATCCATATGTATATATTGTTTCACTTGAAACCATCGAATTAACAGTTCGTCGAGTTTCATATCATCGAGACTACAACGTCGTAAACTCAAACCAACGAAAACTGAAATCATCGAGATTCATACCATCGACTTTAACGTATACATGTAGCTATACTGTTGCACTTCCTTATATTTTTGCTACATAGTATATATTCGTACATATCTTCTTATTTTTAGATTTCTGGTGCAGTTAATTATTTAAGTGGTTTTGTCACTTTAAAGAATTAGATCATAGCAGAGTAAAATGGCGTAACACTCAACATATCGCCCTGGCACTATAGGTATGTTGTACTCGCTGACAAAATCGCAGCGTAATAAGGACGTACTTGTCATAGATGGATTTGTGTATAACTTAGAACGTGCTGCAGATAAGAAAAGGTATTGGTGCTGTAAGCAAAAGCATGTTAATAAATGTAAGGGACGTTGTGTAACCATATCAATGTCTGATGGGGAAAAGTTATGTAAAAGTGCTGCTCATAGTCATACTGGAGATCCGTCAGAGGTACAGCGATATCAAATGTGTACTTATTTAAAGGAAAAGGCTCGAGATACACCATGTATAATAGTTGATGATGTTATGGCTACAACTAGTTTAGGCAATGTTCCTAACCTGCCAAGCCGTAAAGCGTTATTACAACAAGTTAGTAGAGTACAAAGGATAGAGAGTAGAGGTTCACATAGCAGTATGGTAACACTTGCTAATATTGACATTTCCCAGTATCAATTGAAAGAAGGTTCGTTCATCAGTAAAAGATTCATAGATGAATCTACGGATATGACAGTATTAGTAGTCACTACAGTGAAAAATCTGTTTGATTTGAGCAAGTGTAAAATTTGGTTAATGGACAGTACTTTTTTCTTTAAAGGGGTAATTTGTCGGCAACTGTACAGTTTGCATGGACTTGTTTGTTTTGGTCCTTATACAAGAACTCTTCCATTGTTGTATACAATTATGACAAGAACGTCTCTCAAAAGCTACAATGTTATGTGGCATCGTATCCTATCTATGATGTCTGAAGAAAATATTGTACCTTCTGTAAAATATGTGTTGTGCGACTTTGAAATAGCCGCTATAAAAAGTTTACGTATGAATTTAAATGGTATCATTCCAAAGGGATGTTTGTTTCATTTTAGCCAGAATATATGGCAGAAATTGCAGAGTTTAGGTTTGGCTTCATTGCATAACAGATGCCACCGTTTCCAGGTGTCTGTGAAATCTCTCATTGCTTTGTCATTTCTACCAGAGGAGGATGTTATGTCTGCATTTAATTTGTTAAAACAGTCATTCCCTGAAGAGGGACAACCTTTATTGAAATACTTTACGGAGTGGTATTTGTTGGGTAAACCAAGGAAGTTTGCAACCAGAAGTTCAGCATTTCTTCATTTTCCACCTCTGTTTCCTAAGGAATTTTGGAATATTTCTCAACTTAAGAGTTCTTACCACGTACACAAAACAATATAGAGGGATGGCATCACCATTTAAAATGTATGTTGGGAAGCCGTGCTACTGATCTGTCAATGCATATGTGCACTTTGGCCCGGGAACAAAACAGAATTGAGGAAGTACATCTCCGTATGGCAGGAGGATGTCCTCCATCACCTAAAAGACGTAAACTAATTATACGAGAGCAGCGTTTACAAACTGTGTTACAAAGTAAAGAGTCTTATGACATGTTGAGCTACTTGGAGGCTATTGCTGGGTTACTCAAGCTGTGATCTCAAACATTTGTGAATATGCATATAGAAAACGACGGTGTGCTGTAAAAGTAGTTTTATGTGCTACTCTTCTCTGCACTAATATGTTCATATTGCGTTGTTTTACGTTACTTGGAATACGATTAAATAATTGAAGTGTTGCAATACACTTACAGTATTGAAATGTTACGATGGCAACATTGAAATTATGTCATAGACAATGATTAAGTGTGACGCTGACTATTGTTTTGTCACTATATGGGACTATCACAGGGTGTTGTGCGTTTTCGCCGTTTGACATTTCGATGTTTTGATAACACGCACGTATTCTTTATAGTGTTGCTTTCAGTGTGTGATGTGTTGCACTTCTTTTCGATGGTTTGCAATTCGATGATTTCAGTTTTCGTTGGTTTGAGTTTACGACGTTGTAGTCTCGATGATATGAGACTCGACGAACTGTTAATTCGATGGTTTCAAGTGAAACCGTATATATATATATATATATATATATATATATATATACACACATATATGTATAGATATATACAGATATAGATATACCATCTAGGCTGCATAACTATAGGGAAAGGGCATATACCATTTAATAGTATAACTCCAATTTATTTTAGTTAAATTAATTCATTTAGAATTGGACACACACACACACACACACACACACACACACACACACACACACACACACACACACACACACACACACACACACACACACACACACACACACACACACACACACACACACACACACACACACACACACACACACACCGGGGGGGTGGCATAATGGTTAAGGTGTTTACCCTACAGACACAAGGTGCAAGGTTTGATTCTCACATGGGGTAATTGGCTAGGCTTAAAATGGCCCAAAAGGGCACTTAGCCTAGTACTAATCTATGAAACTATGAACACACACACACACATTTATAATACAGTTGTGTGTTTGCATGTGTGATATCACATTAGATAATGGATTGTTAGACTAACTACTGGAGAACACACATTCTTCTACAGGGTATTAATGCACAGATACCACTCAGTAAAAAGAAAATCTGCTGCTTCACAGCAGCATATTAAGCTACCATGAGGCCCAGACTGAAATAAAAGATTGCCATGCTTTTTAACAATAACATGGCTTTGCAGTTTAGCAACTGTAGAAAGAGTACATTTTAAAAACAATACAAATGTTACCTTCAGCTTCCCATACAGTCAAACCATTTCTCTTCACTCAGAATCCTATGTCCCAAAAACAGTTTTCGCCCATACCTAATTTTCCTAGAATCACCCAGCTATATATATTGCTTTGTAACACTGCTCAACCCCCACTTCTATACTTCCTGTATAAACCTTATGATAGCCACATATATAATTGAACCCGAACCTGCTTTACATCCTCCTCTTAAGTACAATATTAATATTTTCTCTCCTCCCTAGTTCCTTCCCCTACTTACATTTCTTTGAATTTCTAAGTACTAATCACAATTGTATACAAGTGTTGATATTATTTAATGTCTGTTTATATATATATATATATTACCGAATGCCTGTTTAAAAATGTTTGTAATATGGTGGAGCTTTTCTCCCTGGGCCTCCTCAGGAAAGGGGTTTTTGACTAAATCCAGCTAGACAAGCCTGGTAAAGAAATGCAAAATAAAAAATAAGCAAAATAACATAAAATAAATATAACAATAAAAAAAAACTAGCAAAAGTATCTGCAGGAGCAATTTCAAGGAATTGCTGTTTTGCCTTCCCCTCTCCTAAGCATGGCTTAAAACGTTGTGTTTAATGAGGCAGGAAAAAGAAAGAAAGAAAGTTAACACAATTACATTTATGTGTGTGTGTGTGTGTGTGTGTGTGTGTGTGTGTGTGTGTGTGTGTGTGTGTGTGTGTGTGTGTGTGTGTGTGTGTGTGTGTGTGTGTGTGTGTGTGTGAGCCCAAGCAGGACAGCAAGGGAAAGCAGATACCCCTCAACTTCTTTGCTCAACAATTCAGGCAGAAATGTAAGAGGTTTTCCATCAGAATGCAAAACTAAACATCCAGACCAGTACAATTGGAGAAGGAAAAAAGACGTAAAAAGTCAAAAACACAGCCCACAGACTGGTTTTGGCCCTAAGCCTTTATCAATGTACATACAGACTGTGAAAAATAACCCTTTTATAGGGTAACATATTCATGGCTAACCATTCGTCACAGGTAAATCATAAATGTTCATTTAAGCCAGGTGAAAACACCCCCCTAGTCTTACTATCCATACTTTCTTATTTCTGGATGTTATTCCAACTAATTTTACAACTTCTATTCCCCCAAACTTTATCAATACTTTGTCTTTGCTTTGGCTCATTAGCAGCAGTACAAAAGAACTGCCTGCTCACACCCTTGTTCTCCCACGCCCCCTTCCCTGTTTATTACCTTAAGCCGATCCTAAAGTTAATAAATATTACCTGTGGCAGGCACAATTTTTAAAACTACAACCACCCTTAGAGCACCTCATGCTCAGCTCTGCCACAAAACTTATTAAAACTGCCTGAACTGGGGCACAGCTAACTGATAGTTTGTGGAAATACAGGGTACCTACCTGAGTCTCCACATTCACTATCATATGTTCATTTATCAGTTTACTCTGTTACCTGATTTTTTCCAGCCCCCTCATTAGAGCAACTAACAGGGTCTCTACCCACTTCGCTCCCCATCCTGCCCCTATTTCCTCCTGCCCACAGTGGTCCTATCTTTATTACACTCACAAACCCCTCCCATCTTTCCAATAGCCAACCACGGCACTAAACCCAACTCTACCTCCTCCATCTTCCCACTACTATCACTCCTCCTCAGCTAACATGTATATGCATACCATACCTATGCTCACTGCATGCACTCTCCTTGCATATCTTACATCCTACCAAACCTCCAACATTCCCCCACTCAACCACTACCACTGTACTACTACTCACACCACCACTCATGTCTCACCCTCACTCAGCTTCCCTCCCACCAACTCAAGAACCATCCCTATGCACCCCCCACATTTTCTAGCAAATATATTACTCAAACATAAAGCATCCCTACAACTTAACATAGTAACCCTCCCACCATACCTATTACCCACAGAGCACATTCATAAAGTTTCCCTAATAAACAAACACATTCAAAAACTGAGAAAACTAATAACCTCATGCATATCAAAACTAGCCCTAAGTGGAGACATCCACCCCAACCCTGGCCCTACCATCTCCAATCCTCATAATCAGACTAGAAACCACAACTTCTCCCATATCACAGCCAATAGAAAGCCAAGTGACTTCCTTCTAATAAGCCTAAATATTAGAAGTATATCCAACAAATTCCATGAACTCCATGCCAACATAGACTTGCACTCCCCAGATATAATTATCCTGACAGAAACCTGGCTAAAACCTCATATTACCAGTGAGCAAATCCTTCCTACCAGTTACGGCATACTAAGAGTAGACTGGCTAAACAAGAAAGGAGGTGCTGTAGCTATAATATTTAAACAGCATCTAAACATCCAGATCTTAAAATCATCAGCTCCACAAATAGGCAATGAAGAAATAATATATACCAACCTCAAAATAAACCAAAACAAACCATCAACATAATTGGATGCTACTTCCCACCTGGCCAAAACATCCCTCCACTAAAAAACCTCCTCAGCTGGTCTACCCACCATCTCCCCAAGAAACTATAATTTTAGGTGATTTCAATATTGACTGGCAATCCTGTTCTGGCAACCATCCAACCCATCATGTAAACCTTCATGGCTTCACCCAACTAGTCCAGTCGCCAACCAGGATAAATAAAAACTCCAAGCACACTACCCTGGATTGGATACAAAGAGCCCCCAGTCATATATAACAGGCTGCTTATCAGATAGCCTCAGTGATCACTCCCCAACATTCCTACTCAAAAAATACATATACCAAGCTAAACCTGTCATCTACCGTCAAATACATAAAAAACTAAACTTTAACCCACTCACATTCATCTCATCCCTCAAAGAATGTAACTGGCATCCCCTAAAGTACCTCACTCTTGATGACACAGTTGAATTTTTTAATACTACCTTCCTGAGCATTCTTAATTACCATGCCCCCATAAGACTTTTCAGAACCAAAGCACAACCCCCCCCATGGCTACAGAAAACCACTAAGTCAGAAATGAAAAACAGGGATAAAGCCTGGGAGCACTGGGGCAAAACCAAAACCCGCTCAACTAGACAGAAATTCATAGAACTACGCAATAGAGTCAAAAAGCTAATAAAACAGGACAAATTCCAATACTACCAGTCTGCCCTAGACTCCTCCCAACACAGCCCCAAACAATTCTGGTCCTCCATAAACTCCATCCTCCACCCAGGTGAAGTCAGTACCCCTCCTCCTAACATCCCTCACTCCTCCGAAAATATTTCTACCTCATTCAACACACACTTCACACAAACCATACTATCACTAGCTAAACAACACAACTAGTAATCTCCCCACTGCCTTCTCTTTTTCTCGTGTACCTACCTCCAACATAAAAAAACTCAACTAACTTAAGCCCACCAAATTAGCAGCAGTCAACCTCCCAAGTGAATACCTACAAATCGCAGCAGATGCTCTGGCCTAACCAGTATCCATCTTAATTAACTGATCTCTGTCAGAAAGTTACATTCCCACACTATGGAAAGTATCACATATAATTCCCTTCCACAAAGGCGGCCCCTCCACAGAACTAACCTATTACTGCCCCATAGCTATTCTCTCTCCACTCTCCAAAATACTAGAGAGATGCATTCACTCTCATGTCTCAGACTACCTCCTTACTAACAACCTCCTTTCCAGTAGCACCACCACTGCCTTACTCTCCTTTACTAACACTATCCTTCAGCATAAAAACAATGACTATCTCTCCTCTGCTACTTTCCTAGACCTATCTAAAGCATTTGACATGGTCCCACACAAACAACTCATCTCTGCCCTCAATAACCTATCCTTCTCTCAATCAGTCATCAACTGGTTTCAGAGTTACCTGTCTGACCACCAACAATCCGCTGTATGGCAGAATGACATATCTCCCAACTACCTGTCTCTATAGGGGTTCCCCAAGGATCCATCCTTAGACCCCTACTCTTCTCTATTTTCACCAATAATCTAGCCTCTGCCACCAAACATGGCACACTCATACAATATGCAGATGACTCAACCATCATCTGCTCAGCCCAGTCCTTACCCAAACTGCAAAAAGTCACACAGGAAGCCTTTTCCTCTTTTGAAACTTGGTTATCTGATGCCAAATTAATACTCAACCCAAACAAAACTAAACTACTCATCTTCCAACCCACGAAACATACTCAAAACAACTCTCACTTTAACATCACAGCAAAAGACAACACCACTATACACCCAACAGGAACACACCAAATTGCTAGGAGTGGAAATAGACAAACTAAAATTTGACATTCACATATCCATGACCATAAAAAAAGTCCACAAAAAAACTAGGAGCGTTATACAGAAACAAGCAACTTCTCACCAAAGCAGCAAAGATTTCAATAGCAAATTCCCACCTTATCTCCACCCTACTTTATGCCTCTCCAATATATACCAACCTAAGGCAATGCGATCTAAACAAGCTAGAGACCTGCTACAACAAAATCACCAAATTCGCCACAGGGGCATCCTACCATAGTCACCACTGTCTCTCACTTGTTGAACTGGGCTGGCTTGAACTCCCTCACTTCCTTCAATGGTATCCACCATCCACTAAATGTCCCATCCCTCCAGAATCTACTCCAACCCTATCGCACCACCAGACCACTAAGATCCAGCAACAAAAATCACTTGCAGATCACTGAAGCCAATAACTCTGCTGGTGAAGCACTATTCTCTTGCGCCATAGCCAAATTATGGAACTCCCTCCCACCCACAATTACCTCTGTACCATCATGCACCCACTTCAAAACTTTACTAAAAGTGCACCTAAAAACATGCTGGCTATGCCCTTGCAACTCCCACTCTAATATCACCCACCCCATCCAACCACTACCTTTCTTTCCACCCCACTAACTACCTTGATTATAGCAAACTTGGATGCTCATAAGCCTACTACTTATTATACAGCAGGAACTTCTTATTGTAACAATTGTTAATGTCGGTTATGTACTTCGCAGATAAAGATTCTAGTTGTCTACTGCTGTTCTTCATCTGTAACTATGTTTGTAATTGTTAATTGCTATGTTAATCAAATTGTTAATCACTATGTAAATCCAATGTAACTACTGTCTGTATATTTTAACTGTGGAGCTTTTCTCCCCGGGCCTCCGCTGAAAATGGACCTATGTCCAGTTGGACACTCCCAGTCAATGAATGTAAATAAATAAATAAATAAAATAAATAAATAATAATGAAACGAAATTGAGCAGAAGGATGTTTTAAGGTATACTTATACAAAGCATTATTGGGATTTTTATTCCTAATGTTACTAAAGTTGTCCGACATCCGGAACGTAATAGGTCTGTAAGTTTGCCCCATATAGAAGGCTGAACAGGTACATATTACTAGGTAAATAACCCAGTCTGTGCTGCAGTTACCAAAAACCTTAATATTAAATAGACAGGGAGTATTTTTAGATGTAAATTCTTTCGTTTGGATCATGTATTTGCAAAATAAGCAGTGTCCACAAGGGAAACAACCAACCAATTTGTTACCCTCAAGTGTAAGTTGTGTAGATTCTGGAATTTGTTGATTATGCTTGTAGTGGTTAAAATACCCACCCATTGTTTTTCCTTTTCTAAAAGAAAACCGACACCTGTTATCCAAAAATGTGTGTAACCGTTCGTCCGATAACAATATATCCCAATGATTCTGTATAATATTCAAGAAATCATGTATATTCCTAATATAACTGGTTATAAACCTAATGGGATGGTATGTATGTCGATCATAGTTCTTTTAATAAATACTTTCTGTCCATTGTCTTGACCTGTTTACTAGTTCAAAACAACTGTAATGTGTTATAACGACGTTGGGCAAACCTTTGAGTCAATTCCTTGTTTTGGTTGTAAAAATCCACATTAGTAGGCCTTAGTTTGGCTGCTATGACCTTTGTTAAACAGTACCATCTTTCATTTGAATTGAAACCGAGGAAGTTGTGCAGGACATCTTTAATTTCTTTTGGGACTTAAAAATAAAAAAGGTCTTTTCTGGACATTATTTTTTTGGATATTGTTCCAGTAATATTCATGGTCTATATTAGTGTAGTGGCCATTGATATTTTTTGGGACTACATTTCTTAGTCATTTGAAAATGCAATATATGTGCACATTTTTTCAATGAACATGTAATATATATCAACCTAATATGGACATTAATATCTTTTTTATATGAAGCTTTATATGTTTGTTAAATATTTATTCATATAGAGGGCGATTCATAAGTTCTTTGTGCTTGGGGATCAGCCACATATGTATATTTGTCTTATATTAGATATAAGAAGCTTTTGCGATAGGTGAATATCATTAGGGACATCGCTCTCCATTTTATTTTATATATATATATATATATATATATATATATATATATATATATACACACACATTTATATATATATATATATATATATATGTATATATATATATATATATATATATATACATTTATATATATATATATGGTTCTACCTGACTTCGTCGACAGCGCAGAAGACCGACAGCGAATTGAGCTCCAGAAGATCAAGAAGACCATCGCGGGTTGCAGAACATCGACAATGCAGAAGACCGACGGATGACAACACCAACGCCGAGGATGCCGACATGGGGAAAGGCTGTGTGAGTATGTGTGGAGATTGACGGTCTGTGGGGATAGGGGTGGGTTAAGTGAGTTAGGGTTAGGGTGGGTTAAGTGAGTTAGGGTTAAAGGGGTGGGTTAAGTGAGTTAGGTTAAGTGAGTTAGTTAGGGGCGGGGGTGTAAGTGTCTCGGACCTTAGGGTTAGGGTAAGGTTTAGTGTGGGCTTGTAAGGATTTTGGTGTGCTTGTGTTGTGTGTGTGGTTTGTGGAATGGGGATGTGTTTTGTTTTTAATAATTGTTATTGTGGTGTGTGCAGTGTATGGGGTTTCGTGTTTGTGTACCGTCGGTTATTTCGTTGTCGGTTATGTGTGGTTTCGTGTTTATGGACTGTCGAATATGTGGTGTCGGTGATGTGGTTGTCGGTGTTGTGTGGTTTCGGCTATGTCAGGTAGAACCATATATATATATATATATATATATATATATATGTAGAGCGAGAGAGAGAGAGAGAGATTCACTATACAATCTCGAAATACTGAAATACAGTATTTCTAGACTGAATAGTGGAAAACCCACATACCCGAAAACCCAAAATCACGAACAGCACAATCGCGACCATTCATGCACACACATACACACACACAACCAGCACATAAACGCACACACATACACCTACCTAACTATACTAAAAAAAACAGAACAACACATACAAACACACCTAACCTACCTATAAGCAGGGGGGCAAGCCCCCCTGCACCCTCCATGTCCCCCACACCCCCCTACTTATATATTCTAACTCCGAGTTGCACTAAACACACAAACATACAAAAACACCACCGCACACACTCACACACACTAAAATCCCTACCCAATGCCCTCACACACACACCACTTACCTGAAACCCCAGATAAATCCACAAACCGCACCACACATCGCGAACGTGACACCACTATAGCAGATTCGACATTTGCGGATTCAACATAGTGCAGCTTCACATAACTGCAATTTCCACTATTCGGTCTCGATGTACTGAAATTCGACATTTCTGTACATCGAGATTGTCTACTGAATCCATATATATATATATATATATATATATATATATATATATATATATATATATATATATATATATATATATATATAGTTCTAAGTGTTTTTGCATAATCTGATTTTGTTTACATATCTAGACAATTTTTTATTGAGAATATTTTTTCATCTGATATGGTGTTGGATGATTGAGTACAGTGGTTGTTAGTGTTTGTGGTGTTAGTTAACGTATAGAATACACCACATGACATTGCATTTGGATTTACATATAGCAAGTGTCTTTTGGGATTAACTATATTGCAAAGATGGAATTGATGAACATTTTGGAGGGGCTTTCTGATCCCAGTGTGGCAGGTCCAGTTAATAAGGAATCTCAACAGGATAATGAATGTGTTGAATTGTTTGATAAACTACTTAAAAATATGAAGAATCTGAGATCTCCAGTGTGGCATATTAGGCTATTTAAAGCTTATATACCTAGGGAGATATCACCTAGGGGACTTTGTGTTAAGATTAAACCCTTAGTTGGACAGGCTGACAATATTTTGCTAAGCATTTGGGCAGATATACAACAAGCTGCTGCAATGGATTTTGTTAAGGCCTTACATGCCTTTTATGAATGCAAGATTGACGGTCAAGTGTCGGAAGTAACTAGCCTTTGTGAATTGGCAAAAAAGTATAGTGACCAACAAATTCACAATATTTGTTTTCAAAAACTAAGTAGTGATTTATTAGTCCTTGAAAGAGAACTAAAAGAAAAGAAATTACATAAGATTAACAGGGACAGTAAAGATTATAGTTCTGATAAACCTTTTGAACAAACTAAAAGTGTTAAATTTTCGCAGAGTGAGACCAGAAAAATTAGTCAAAAAAGGAAAAGGAGGAAATCTATCCTCAAGAAAGGTACTAGTGATACCTCTGGGGAGGACTCCTCATCTTACACGGACACAGAACCCGATTCCCAACAAACATCACCAGCTTTAAAGAAAAGCTGTTCTTTGTCAGAGGTTGGTCCCACTCAGAATAGAAATATAAGTAACATCCCTTTAGAACAAGGCAGAGGGGAGGGCACAAATATAAATTGAGATGCGTCTTTAGAAGCTTTGCTGAATTTTCTCAAACCTCAGTAGAGCATTGTGATAATGTACGCAATATTTCATCTATACCATTGTTAAATGTTGAACTGAGACTGTTGAATAAGGGATTTAACTTCATACCTGGTTATGTTGTGTCAGAAGATACTTTTATTCAATATGTGTATTAATTTTGCAGATTGTTGAATCTTAGACTGTTTTTTTGATAATGATGCCAATAATATCACTGCACTTTCAACATCCACCTTTACATTCCATAAATATATGTTTGTGCCCTCGATGAATACGCACATAGACATTTTTTATAAATGTGTGTTAAAAGATTTTCATTTTGGTATTCAGGGTGACAAAAGATTGTTTTCTAATAATTTGTCTAAATCAGAATTTGCGGCTTTGAATAATTTGAGACAGAACAAAAATATTGTCATCTTGAATGCAGACAAAGGGGGCAGAATAGTTATCATGGATTGGGATATGTATGTAGTGGAGGCAGACAGACAATTAAAGGATGGCAGGTTTTATACTACAATGTCTATGGACCAAACTGCCAGGTTTAAAAGTGAGATAGATGCATTTTTAGATTTAGCAGTTAGTGAGGGCATCATTACCGATAAGGTCTCATTTCATTTGAAGGTTAAGGATCCACTGCCACAACACTTGTATCTCCTTGCGAAGATTCACAAACATGCCACTCAGCCTCCTGGAAGACCTATAGTTGTGGGCAATGGTTTTCTCATGGAACTATTATCTGAATTTCTCACCAGATATCTTAAACCCTTATTAGTACATGTTAAGGCTCGAATTCAAGACACTACCGAGTTTCTGAACATAATTTCTGATTCTCAATTGGATGATGATTGGTTTCTGTGTACACTAGATGTGGTCTCACTTTATACCAGCATCCCACATTGGGCTGGCCTCAGTTCTTTAGAATATTGGTTAGAAAAGAACTCATTATACAGTCCAGGATTTAACAATTTCTTATTTGCTTAACTGAGCATGTCTTCACTAAGAATGTGTTTTATTTTAAGAACACTTGTTATTTACATTTAAAAGGTATAGCAATGGGGGCTTCTTTTGCACCCACTTATACCTAACGTTTTATGGGTTACGTGGAGCAGATGATCATCTATGATAACAGTCATGACCATCTTTATAGATGAAATTGATATTTGGAGGAGGTTCTTGGATGACTGTTGGCTAGTGTGGAAGTCAGATGTCTAATATTTGTATGACTTTGTTGAATAGCTTAATGAAAATAAATGGGGAATCCAATTTGAGCTGAATTTTGATAGGAGATCCATCTCTTTTTTGGATATGTCGGTAAATAGACAATCAGATGGAACACTAGTTTCCACATTATACCGCAAACCTTTTCATTCAAACAATTTGCTGCACACAACCAGCTGTCATCCACCCCACATTATTCACAACATTCCTAAGTATCAGTATATGAGAATCTGTAGAATTTGTTCTAATGATGAGGATTTTTACAACCAAGACAAAGAATTGACTCAAAGGTTTGCCCAACATGGTTATAACACATTACAGTTGTTTCGAACTAGTAAACAGGTTAAGACAATGGACAGAAAGTATTTATTAAAATATAATAATCATGATCGACATACATACAGTCCCCATTAGGTTCATAACCAGTTATGGTAGGAGTACACATAATTTCATGAATATTATACAGAACCATTGGGATATATTGTTATCAGACGAATGGTTACACATATTTTTGGAAAACAGGTGTCAGTTTTATTTTAATCACTACAAGCATAATCAACAAATTCCAGAATCTACACAGGTTACACTTGAGGGTAACAAATTGGTTAGTTGTTGCTCTTGTGGACACTGCTCATTTTGCAAATACATGGTCCAAACAAAAGAATTTACATCTAAAAATACACCGCGTCTATTTAATATTAAGGTTTTTGGTAACTGCAGCACAGACTGGGCTATTTACCTTGTAATATGTACCTGTTCAGTCTTCCATATAGGGCAAACTTCCAGACCTATTAAGTTCCAGATGTCGGAAAACTTTAGTAACATTAGGAATACAAATCCCAATAATGCTTTGTATAAGCATGCCTTAAAACATCCTTCTGCTCAATTTCGTATCATTATTATTGATAAAATTTGGGGGAATAGAAGTTGTAAAATTGATTGGAATAACATCCTAAATAAGAAAGAGAAAGCATGGATAGTAAGTAGGGAGTTTGTTTTCACCTGTCTTAAATTAATATTTATGATTTACCTATGGTGATTGGTTAGCCATGAATATGTTACCCTATAAAAGGGTTATTTTTCACAGTCTGTATGTACATTGATAAAGGCTTAGTGCCGAAATAGGTCTGTGGGCTGTGTTTTTGACTTTTTAATAAAGTCTTTTTTCCTTCTCCAACTGTGCTAGTCTGGTTGTTTGGTTTTGCTGTTTAGCTGTTTGGACCTCTGCACTTGCTGTTATTGCAGAGTCTACGGTGTCTGCCATTTTCCATCAAAATACCCTATCTGAACAGAACAAACTATGAAAAACAAATGTCTGACTTTATTGACTCAACGTATTCCTCAGTGATTTATGAGAAATAAAACTTAAAAGACAGAGCACAAATATAAGGCAAAGTCACAGACAGTTAAGATGCATGGGGATGGAGGTTGTAATGCCTTACACTATGATTTTTTTTTTTCATTAATTTGATCACAATGACACATCTGAGGTGTATTCAGTCAAGAAAAAGGCAGCAATTGTGGACATGTGTTTGTGTGTGTGTGTGTGTGTGTGTGTGTGTGTGTGTGTGTGTGTTTGTGTGTAACAGAGAGACAGAGAGCATATGTTGACATTAACCTACATAACCTATACCGTGGATGTAAAATTCTTCCACCAACAACTATAAAATTTCAAACAACTTCCGAACATTAGGCAGACAAACTATTTTACATCAGAAATATAAAAACAAATGTATATACTAATAAAACATAAAGATAAAAGATATATCATTAACGAAGTGCAATAACGCTCTCCGTGGTGAGTATTACAGGAGAAATGATAGGGTCCCTACTGAAATGTCAGCTCTTGAAATGTTGAGTAATAACAAGCCAAAAAAGGGTGAAGCCCCTTTGCACCCCCAAGCTGGGAGACAAGTCTCTCCCCATGAACTTATGTATAACAACACCAAGATTACCATACCTTGGAGAAAAGGGAATATTCTGAGAAATGGCATCTCAGACTTAGTACATGTAAGTCCGATCTTTTGGCCATTCAGCCACCATGTTTTGGGACTCAGTTTAGTGGATTCCAACATTTCAAATGGTTACCAAAATAATAGACATTACAGGAATGTAGAGGCAATTAAGCTGCATGCCCATCCTGTCAGGCATTACTGCTTGCATGATGTAAACACATGGTGGGGGGGTTAGATGATCCATCTCATGAGTGATGTATACACATGGTGGGGGGTTAGATGATCCATCTCATGAGTGATGTATACACATGGTGGAGGGGTTAGATGATCCATCTCATGAGTGATGTACACACATGGTGGGGGTAGGGGGTTAGATGATCCATCTCATGAGTGACACAGATACAACTCAGAAGTGCTAAAACTTTACTACTATACATGTACATTACATCTTGCACCTAATGCATGTAGATCACATTTAAAACATTTTCTTTTTTGAGTGATATATAAGTACTTCTTCATATACCTTTTTTAGTTACATGTCAAAATCATGCAGTAGAGATGCTTGTTCTTAACAGTGCACTGTTTAAAATGGGACTGCATCAGTAATAATTTTAACTTACTTATTTTTAAGGCCAACAGATATGTACCAAGCATTCAATAACAAATATGATACAACAAGCTATAACAATAAGATGTTATACAAAATCAGCAATCACTTATACCAGTGAACAGTTAGAAGTAAGTAAAGAAACCAGTATAAAAAAAATGTTGTTACAGGGTGTCAATATATTATGTAAGAAAATATTAGCTGCCCTTAAAGTATAAGAAAATGTTCCAGTATGATGTTGTGCACTGGGACAAGTTTGTAGTACATCTTGGATACATGAAAAGTTATTTTTTTCATAACAGAAAAGGTCACTGATATATGCAAGTTCTTCCAACATTTAAAAATAACAGCATGGCCAAGTTAGAAATGAAGTACTCTGTCTAAACCAATAATGTTTGTTCTAAATTTAGGTAGATTTTGTCAAGGAGGAAAAGTAGGTCAAATTTCTAAATCTTGAATTTGTGAACTACTGCCAGCTAGTCAAACACTGCATGTAAAACCTGTTTATGAAAGAACCCATTAGACAAAAATCATAGGCAACTCTTCTGTTAAAAATCATTTTATTCTGGAATAAATACAGAGTGATCTATCTATCTATCTATCTATCTATCTATCTATCTATCTATCTATCTATCTAGCTATCTGTCCATTCATCCATTTATCCATCTAGTTTTAAGCTTGGATATGCACAGAAAGATAACATTTGAAAAAACGAAGACAAAAATACACCAAAAATGCTATGGCGGACAAAAGCTGTTTGAAGATTGTTTCATAAAATTGCAATAAAAAGATTTAAAGAGGTGAGATGTTTTGGTGCATTGTGGGAAGGGAAAAGGTGCAGCAGCCTGAGAAATTCTGATGCTCTCTTATGTGATGCCAAGTACCAAGTGTCTGTAGTACAAAAGGGTTAGTGTAACTAGCTACACTCCCTAAGGCATACAAAGCTGCAGTTTCATTCTGCCAAACTGAAGATCAAAATACGTGTGCGTGTGTGTGTGTGTGTGTGTGTGTGTGTGTGTGTGTGTGTGTGTGTGTGTATATATATATATATATATATATATATATATATATATATATATATATATATATACAGAGAGAGAGAGAATGTAGAAATATGTGTGTGTGTGTGTGTGTGTGTGTGTGTGTGTGTGTGTGTCTATGTAGACACACACACACACACACACACACACACACACACACAGATACAATGGTGTTTGATCTTTTGGCTGCCAATATAATACAGAGGACAAATGGTCAAAATCAGAGGCATACACAGAACATTGTCCTGGCATACTCACATAAGTGGCATTAGTATGTACCTTCAGTAAGCCTCTCAGATGTGCATCATTATCATCATCATCATCATCAACCCCCATTTTTCCCATTTTCTACATGGGGTTGGGTTGTCCTGTTAACTGTTGCCATCGTTGTCAATTCAATGCCACATTCCTGCCTTCTGCGACTCTCATGCCTGACTCTCGCAGATCATGTCTTGTACAACACATCCACCTCTTTGCTGAATGCCCTCATTTCCTTTCACCTTCTTCCTGTCTCTCCCAAATCTTCTTCACCATATTGTCTTCTGATTTTTTGCACATGTGCCCAAACAACTGTAATCTCTTCTCTGACCTTTTCTAACCTTGGAATTTGTATAACTTGTTAAGTATGTAACCACTATATATATATTGTATCTGTGATATTAACTGCTTATCCTGGAGCTTTTCTCCCCGGGCCTCCGCTGAAAATGGACATGAATCCAGTCGGACTATCCCGGTCCACAAATGTAAAATAAATAAAATAAAAAATAAAATTCTCTAACTGGAGCTATTTTGGCTTTTTCTCCTGTGTCCTCATTTCTTTGTCTGTCCCACAGTGTGCATCCTACCACCCTTCCCAGGCACATCATTTTCATCACCTCTAGCTTTCTAATCTGCTCTGCCTTTACTGCTCAGGTTTCTGTACCATACAGTAGTAGGGTCACACCACTATTTTGTACACTTTTCAGCTTCTTTGGTATTCTTCTGTCATATACTATATCTGACACTCTATGCCAATTAGCTGCAGCCCCTCTAATTCTTGCTGTTTCCTCTTTATTCAGTCTTCCCTTCTCCCCAACCACCCCACCATCTTATCTGTACTTAGTTTCATCCCATGTGCCTTCAGTTTTGCATTCCATTCCTTTATGCTTCACTGAAGTACTTGCTCAGAGTCTGCCTATAATGTCACATTGTCTGCATACAGCAACTTTGTTGATCTGCCCCCTCCGACTTGTTTACTAATGTAGTCCATCACCACTGTTAACAACAGAGGGCTCAGAGATCAACTCTGGTGCACACCCACTCCCACTGAGACGCCCCCCTGTAAGACTGAGCACTGTTCATACTTGAGTCTTAGACATAGCTTGTACTAATTCTACCAATGTTTCTGGAACTTCAAACCTCTGAACTACTGTCCAAGTCAGCTTTCTTCTGACCTTATCATATACTTTCACCAAATCTAGGAATACAAAGTTGGACTCTTTCCTCATCTCTAACTTCTTTTCAGCTGTCTCAGCTGTGCATAATGTGACAGCTGTCCATCTTATTGACTACTGTTCATGGCCTGTTCCTCAAAAAAAAAAAAAAAAATATGTCACAGCATTGAGGATAGTGGTCAATAAATAATGACAAATGCATGAGTGTCACATTTTGCCTCCTTCTGAAATGGTATGTTTATTAAAAGATCATTAGTTGAGTAAACAGAACAAGCTAAGAAAAAAAAAATCTATATATATATATTTATGGGTCTACTTCTATAGACTGAATTTACACTTACTCAAATTTTAGTTCACTGAAATGACAACACCAAACTTTCACAAAACTGAAACTCCACATTACAAAATTTTCTTACAGGAAATGGAGAAACTTGGTCAACATGGGAAAATTTGCCCTTTTCCCCACTGTAGTACAATCCTGGAGTTTGTATATTTAGTTAGGGCCATGTGGGGGGGGGGTGCAACCCCACACCTTGGGCGGTATGTGGGCCGTAGACCTCCATCTGACTGTGTTTGTCATACTGCGGTGTGTTTTTTTATTCAATGTTGTCCAAGTGTCTCTATTCCCTGTAAAAAAATTCGGTAATGTGTAGTTTTGGTTTTGTGAAAGTTTGGTTTTGTCATCTCGGTAAACTAAAATTCAGGTAAGTGTAAATTTGGTCTACAGAAATTGACTCGTGTATATATATATATATATATATATATATATATATATATATATATATATATATATTGTAATATATTATATTATATTATATAATATAATATAATATAATATATTATAGTTTACATATATATATATATATATATATATATATATATATATATATATATATATATGTATACACATAGATATCTATCCATTTATCTACAATTATCTATATCTGTATCTGTATCAATACATAAATGTATTTTTTTACAGACAGAGAGAGCAACACACATATATAAACTAACTGTGGCAAAATAGCAATATGAAGTTGCTATAGTTGGGGTCACTGAAAACACAGTCCTGATATTAAATGACTGATAAAAAATGTTACTAAACACTGACTGATTGCCAGAAACTGTGGCAGTGTGATAACAGTTTGTGTATGAGGCATCAGCCCTCTTCATACCCCATTTAGCCATGAGTCTAGTGAACCTATTACAGTGTTGTGAAACATTTTGAGACAGTTTCAGATCTTTTTGGGATACAAAATTAATGAAGCTAAACAAAGACAATAGCAGTAAATTATGTACCCACAAACAAATTGGTTCAGGACAATCCATATGTATGGGGACATGATAAAACAAAATATTTAGGAGTATGGATTAAAAAGGATTTTAGTGTGGCAGCTAAGCATATGTGGGAAGAGACTAAACAACAGATAATGCAAAAACTGAGAAAAAAGAAAAGCTTTGTTTTATGGATATGGTTAATAAGATATAAGCAGTTAAAATGTTTTTAGTCCTATTAGTCTTATACACAGGTCAGGCATATTTTTATCAACCAGAGGAGAAGTTGTGGATAGCAATTAATAAAGAGTTGAAGAAATGTATCTGGGACGGGAAGACAGAAAGAGTCAAGTGGGATAAGTTGATTCTTCCAGTAGAACAGGGCAGATTGGGTTTACCCAAGTTGAAGGGGTATTTCAGAGCTACACAGTTATGACTACTATACATAGCACAAGTAGAAAACTATTATTTCAGAATGGAAACACAACTTGGTGTAAATCCCTATCTCATCAGGTGGGTGGCTAACTGGCTTACTGATAGGACCCACAAGGTCAAAATAGTGGCCACCACCTCCGACAGCAGACCTGTCACTAGTGGCATCCCCCAGGGATCTGTCCTGGGGCCCCTATTGTTTGGCATCTACTTCTCAGAGGTCCAGGCAAAGACAAAAGGCCTGTGGCTGACCAAGTTTGTGGACTGTAAGTTCGGTGTATCATTGACTCCACAAAAGATGTTAACATACTTCAAGAAGATCTCACAGTAACAAATGACTGGTGCCAAAGTCATGGCCTTAGTTTAAATGAAAAAAAAAAGTATTATCATACCATTTGGCAAAAACATGGTCCCTAATGATTACCGCATTAACAGCAACCCCCTAAGCACACAACCTGTGATGAGAGACCTGGGTACACAAGTTGACAGCAATCTCACATTTGACCATCATGTAGCTTCAGTGGTCAGAAAAGCCTTTTACTTGGTTCATCTCATAAGTAAAGGGACTGCATCCAGAAAAAGGAGGTTATTACCACTCTGTACTCCTCTCTCATTAGGTCAATAATTGAGTACAATGCCCAATTTGGAATGTATCTCTCCAAACACCTGTACCAACTGGAAAGGCCACAGAAATACCTCACAATGAGAATCCATGGCCTCCAACACCTGCCCTATGTGGACAGGCTATAATCACTATCACTCTACTCTGTAACATACAGACTGCTCAGAGGTGATCTGTGTCTCGCCTACAAGGCAATCTCAGACCCTGTCTACTAGAGATGCTCCATATCCATAAGTCTAATTCCTCCTGTGGTACCCAATCAAAAGGCTTAAATCTAATATGTGACATTAACAAAACCTGCTGGAGAGACAGGTTTGCCTCCCAAAGGCTGCCCCATCTCTGGAATAGACTCCCCATACATGTCAAAAAAGTACATCATTGACTTTCTTCAACCACAACCTTGATAAGTGGATGGGTAACCACAAATTTGTCCCAGGGGTTCCACCTGTGTCTCTCACTGACAGGGGCGACAGGCACTGATTGGGGTTTCTTTTTTGGGGATAAACTCTTAGCTAGGCTTGTAAGGGCCCCAGAGTCATTAGCATAGTAATCTCCTAAGATTCTATGAATAAGTTTACAACAGCAGTATGTAAAATATGCGTCCCCAAACACTTTTGATATTGTTACTTATTCCTGAGCTGAGACACTGAGTGGTATGAATTTGTGAAGGATATAAAGTGTGAAAGTGACATGAGATTAGTACTGCACTCTTCAATGGTTTGCAAGAACACCATGCATGAGGACCTGACTCATTCAGTATACATGCTGGGATGGACAGGATAAGCTCTTAAGGTGTTTTCTGACATAACAGCATACTTCCATGGGGAATGCTTCAGTTAACCACTCTGGCTTGGGGTGCCATGGCATTAGAGCAACACTAGCCACACAAACCACTGGCCTGTTGATGTATTCCTCAGCCTCCCCTTGTCTTCAGTGTGCAGCTGTATGTAATGCAGCATAATACTGCACTGCAGAGGGAGGCTGAGATTTCCTGGAATAGCGAATATTAGGGCTTGCTGATGAAGGTTGTGGATCACTCCTTGTAACATCCCAGAAATCAAGGAAATGTAACTCAATCTATTAAGCTCTTGGGGTGAGAAGTTGCTGGTTTAACTGAGTCAGGATTTGGATTCTGCAGTGTTCAATGCTTTGGCGATTCATAACTAATCCATCCTAATGCCTGCAGCTTTAGCTGTAGAGATTAGTGCAGATTGTCACATCTCTATCAGATAATGTAATACCTGCAATTTTTTTTTTTTAATGATAAATCACATAAATATTCTATGTAGCATTTTAATATATGATAGTTCCATCACAGTATTGCTGTTGAGCACAGTGCATAAAGAAGTACATGTCTTATGATCATTTTTCACTTTATCATGGTTTTAATTTATTTATTAGGTTCCTGCCATTATACAGCCATATTTTATTACTATTGTTAAAAATTAATAGTAGTATACCAAAATATGTACACCTGGTTGGGAATGAAACTGAGACAGCTTACACTAAAAAAGTTGCATTTTAATTATGCATTTGAAAAGTTTGTACTTTTTTAACTGACTTGAAGAAAAAGGAAGATAGAGCTGTGAAGGATCTTTCCCATTATATTTCCAGCTCCTACACCAAGCCCATCATTAATAGTCTGATAAAGTTCAGAGGTTTTGCACTGCCATTAAATGGCATCCATGAGACTGGCATCTATAAGTTGCTTTATCCAGTAACTGCTTACAGTACTTGTCTAGACAGTATATTCACTGTCCTCCTAAATGTTTTTATTTTTGTTGTATTTTTATTTATCCTTTGTTGACTGGGTTAGTCCCACTAGACTATTGTCCTGTTTTCAGGGGAGACCCAATGTGTGCTGTGTTTCTGAAAGAAAGCAGCGTTTTCTTCACATGTACTGAAGTCTAGGATGACTAGTGATTCTGTTTTATGATGAAAAAATGACAATTGGTTTTCTGTGACATTTTTCTGATGTACATGCACAGATAGTTCCAAAGGCAGCACTTTGCTGTTTGTTTCTAGTCAGACAGTAGATTCCCTGTCCCACCCGACTGTCTAGATTCCTAAGCCAGCTAACCCAGTTAGCCTTGACTGTACTAGATGAATTAGACAACCAGCTTATGGCAAGAAACAAATGTCTAGCAAATATTATTTCACTTACAGTATATTCAAAACATGTGTCCCACTGTACATGACACAAGATTTTATATGATTCGTTTTAGGAAATTAGCTCGTCTTATATTTCGAACAAAAATAAGTACATGCTAGTATTTATATCAATAAGTAAATGATTGATTTGATAGTCAGCATTTCAAATGAGTACATTCTGGTTTGCCCTTAAGTAGGTGGACAAATGGCAACAATTTAAACATTTTAGCCATAATTACTTTTTATGATTTTTCTGTACAGGCCTTAATGCATTACTTTAAAATGTCAAACAGCCAGTTGGCTTTCACATCATTTTAAGCTCATTTTAAATGAGTATTTTAATATATGATAGACCTACCATATCTATTTCTCATATAAACAGATCACATAGCTTGTCACTTTACATTTTGAATGCTCAATTTCTTTCCTGGCACCAAATAATTTTCTATATACCAGTTTCCAAGGTGATAAAATTTACTTTCAAATCATCTAATTTGTTGTCCATGCTTCTGATATTTATACAATGAAGGATTATGCTACCCTTAATTTGACTCTTCTCTACTACTATATTTTTGTACAGCTTCTACATATATATATTTTTATAAGTATAGTTTTTATAAAGTTTATTAGATAAATTCTATCTAATAAGTTTTTAATAGTATTTTAGGATAAATTTGTTTTTTTATATACATCATTTCTCCTTTAAATTGTAATGATGTTAATTGTTTATTGTTTTACTTGCTATATATGTATGGTCCTATTTCAGTTACTATGAGAAGGATCTGAGGAAGCTATTCGTAGTGAAAACGCTTAACCAAAGTTTGTTTCTGGAACAATACATTTGTGGAGTTTTAACATCTGTGGATTGTTTGCACTTTGTGACAGTTTCATCCTAGAGTTTGTTACAGCTCGCTTCGCATCATCCCTTATGTCTTTGAGTGCTTTATTTATTATTTTTTGGGAGAGTTGCGTTTACCAGATTTAACAGTGGTATATCTCTGTTTTACATCTAAGGTAAGACAAGTTTGCATCATCAAACCACAAGAACAAGAGTACAAGAATTCCAATGTCGTTATTATAAAGTCCTTCATACTGCTGAGACCAAACTGCAAGACACTGTGCTACAAACAGCATGTGTTGCATCAGTGTGTGAATAACTTGAAAGACCTTCAGTGGTCATTATAAGAGAAAGACAGGCTACCATAACAGCTTCTGAGTCTGTGCTACCTGCATAAACACCCATCTTCTGGAAACTACTTTCTTTGACTTTATGAGTTTTTCAGAATTGCTAACTGTAGCCATGTGTTTTACTCTCCCTTCTGACTGCCCTTTATACTCTTTATTATGTTTTTATCATCCTCAGTTCTTTTGCCATGATTTCTGTCATGCCTTTGGATGCAGTTGCTTCATATTTCTTAGAAAATTGTGTAAAACCTGTTTCTATATTTACCTCTAGTACCTATAAACCCCCATCCATTCATTCCTCTAGCTTTTTATAAACCACCCTTCTTGTTGAGGATCAATGTGGTGCTAAGCTTACCAGGGCAGATCAGACTTCCCTATCCCAAGCTACAATCTACAGATCAGTCACTGGGATACTCAAGCACTACCAGGCAGGCTGAGGGATAATCTCTTTAACACATTGCAGGCTTCTGAGTGACCTTCTTCTAGTAGGTCTTGTTTGGTGCACCACTTGGTTAATGGTTTCTCCAAAGAGCTGTGAGGGAATTTCCCTCCTTGGTCTGGTCAGCGTCATTTTCTACAAATTGTTTTACCCCCTGCCCTCTTTCCATTGCTCCTTCAGGACATCAGATATGTTATTTAGCTCAGTCAAGGCTCTTTTACTTTGGATATGTCTATCCACTAGTGTCCAACTTACTTCATAATCTTATGTCTGGTCCTGTACATCCTTTATTAACCATGTGGTATCCACAGCCCTCTTTGGTGTTCCACTCTCATAACTGTTTCACAGCAACATTGTTCCACATTAAATTCTTCAGGTGCTTCTCATTTACTTCAAACACCTGCATTCGTATGCTAAGTTTCCGCTGCCACTCATACTGTCATTTTCCACTTACATAAATCATGACCTCCTATGACATCAGTGAGCACATAAATAATTATCATCAGGACATACTCATTGCCAAGTATGAGAGTGCTTTTTATTGATGTGCACACTATTCCACTGAGAGCATAGGTGTCTTATTAAGTGATGGGCAAATTTCTATATCTAACTCAGGAATAACCGTTGAGTAATCGATATACATATGAATGTTATAAGAATATCTGTTTCAGTTTAACAGTCCATTTGTTGACATGCAGTGTTTCTGAAAATGGCTTGTTGAAATGTACATACCACGAAACTAATAGTGAAGGCAATTTCTTAGACACCAAGTGTTTTCCTTTCTCTGAATACATTTGACCTTTCACTGTGAATAATTAACAAATAAGGGTGACTGGAACCCTAAGAGACATCTGTTGTCTATTCTGAAGACTACATAATTCAACAAGTTGTATTTGAGATAAAGTATTCTGAAAAACAGTTTGACAATCTTAGAACATCACCATATATTAAGGAGTTATGTTCATGAGATCATGTTAATTTGAACCCTATTATTTGCTGGAACATGGCTGAGTGATGTTCAGAATGTTGAACCAAAAAGATTGCTAGTATCCTCTCTTGTCAGCCAAACTCAGAAAACAATTAGAAAAATCAGTGCTATATTTTCTTCCCCGTGTCTCTCTTCTCAGAATTTATGACATCTTGAAGATGGTATATTTACCTATTTTTCTAATGTATCTAATCTATGTATGTGCAAGTGTCTGTATATATCTATCTATCTATGTGTGTATATATATATATATATATATATATATATATATATATATATATATATATATATATATATACATATTTATATATATATATATATATATATATATATATATGTACTTTCGGCTTTTTTCTGGTTAGGGGTCGCCATAGCAGATCACCTGTCTGCTCATGATTGGCAGTAGAGTTTCATGGTGTCGAGTTGCCAGCCTTCCACAGAAGGCACACACATGCATCATGCACTCATGCCTAGGGTCAATTTAGAGTGTCCAATCCAACTACAGCATGTCTCAGGGATGTGGGAGGAAAGCAGAGCACCCGAAGGAAACCCACGTGACCACAGGGAGGACATAGGTTCATAGGTTCATAGGTTGGTACTAGGCTGTCGTCCCTAGGGCCTATATAAGCCTAGCCATAACAATTCCCTGGATATTTCTTCCCACAATATTTATAAGTTCATAGGTTGGTACTAGACATGCAGACTCCACACAGAAGGCAACCCAGCCAAGGATCAAACCACAGAACCTCTTGCTGTGAGGTGGCAACATTAACCGCTGCACCATAGCGGCCACCCTATATACATATACATATGTATATATATATATATATATATATATATATATATATATATATATATACATATACATATACACACACACACACACACATGTGGGACTATATATATATATATATATATATATATATATATATATATATATATATACACACACACACATGTGCATTTATGTATATATATATATATATATATATATATATATATATATATATATATATAATATATATACATACACATATACATACATATACACATACATACAAATTTAAATACATATGGATCTATGTTAGATTACTGAAGTTTTGAAACTTCAAAATTCATATGGCTGAGATCATAAGATAAGTTTCAGAACTTCTAATATTAAAACAAAAAAATTAAAAAAAATTAAAAAAGAAAAAATATATATTTTTAATGTTTTTGCAGGGGGCAAGCCCCCCTGAAACTCCCATACCCCTTGATAATAAAATATGCCAACTTCAAGATCGCACTACATTGCAGAAACGGGCAAACTTCCCATTTTGTGCTGTACCCTGATCGCCATTCAAAATGTCTGAACATATGACTTTCGAAGTTTTGAAACTTCAATAATCTAATAGGGATCCATACGTATATATATATATGTGGGTCTGTGTTGAAATATTGACAGACCACAATATTAAACAACAGGATAGTGAATTGTGAAAGCATCAACAAACCAGCTTTTCATTTAAATGTTGGTAAAAAAGGATTTTTTGCACAGGTGGCAAGCCTCATGCACTCCCAACATGCCCTGTTTATTATATATACCAATTCCAAGATCGGTCCACATTGGAGAAAGGGCAAACACCCAATCCCAACAAATACCAGTATTTAGGTTAAAATCTAGTTCGATGATGTAAGATTTGATATTCATCCGTTCGATATTGTGGTTTGCTGATATTTCCAAATACACCCATATCTATCTATAAATCTATCTATCTATCTATATAGTTTGGTGGCATAAATGCTTGCCTCCAATTGAGAGATAAAAGGGACTTGTACTCCCAGCAAAATTTTTTTTTTTGTTTGTGTTTTGCTGTTTTGGCTACTGGCCATCCATGATTTAACACATTATGGGGTTGAATAATCTCAATAAAATGAAATGTGATTATTTATAGTGGAACACACTTTAACAATAGCAAAATCTGTAAAATCCCTATATATATATACATACTTTAATGACATGTTTAAGTATTTTCTTATATTAATCAGGGTAAAAAACCCATTTTCATTCTACGAGGATGTTAAAAAACATTGCTTTCTTCATAACAAATGCTAGAGAGCTAATATTGTTCTAATGATATGAACAAAAGGCCACCCTGCGGTTGGGTAGCGTTCAAAAGACATGCGTGCGTAAATGGGCGTGCCTTCATTGAAGGTTGAGCGTTGAGCTGGCACCTCAGCGTTTCATAAAAATCTACTGTCGATCATTAGTGGACCGGTGTTCCGCTGTGGCGACCCCTTACTGGGAAAAAGCCGAAAGACAAACAACAACAACATGAACAAAAGGGACAGGAAATGCAGCTTCTGTACATACTTAATTCAAGCAGAAAAGTCTGTCCAGTGACTGGATGCAAGAGACAATATTGGATAGCATTTCACATATTTTGGAAAGGAAGTGTTTTTAGGATTCAGTGCTGTACTCCACAGACAGACAGGCACTTATTACAGTGTTTTCATTTATTTCATCAATACACATCTTTTCTTCTAGTAAAGCAAAGCTGAACCTAATTTCCCGGGGTCATTTTAAATTAAAACACTGCTTACTTTTTTAAACAGAATTAAATAAATAAAACAAACCTCTCCTGGAAGCCAAACAGTGTGGATGGTAAAATACTAGCAGTTAACTTAAGACAAAACCAAGGACTCAACACTCAAATATTTATTCCACAAAAAACAGCAAAGTTTTCAAGTATGAACTCTATCAATGCTTATTAATAATGATTAAGCAGTATAACCTGCAAGAAAAACCCCTTTAAGTGCAATAAAGCTTATAAAAAGCTAGTGTTAAAGAGGATCACATGTAAGGTAAGTAATTGGAATTTTTTTTAATGGAAATTACTACCTACACATGTCTACTAACACATTTTTTTTACTTTTCAGCACATACAGCCATACACCGATTATGGAAACAGTGGTAGTTCAACATTTCTCACGTGTGCAATTCCTAACCATGTCACTGACCCTGACCCTAACCACAAACCTACACATTACGTTACTCCCATCAATTCTTTCTCAAGTGTGCTGTCCCTAACCCTAATACTACCCTTAACCCCAACACTGTAATTTACTTTACCTTATGAAAATCTCTTGCCTTAAGAGTACTACTATACAAGGCACTCTTGTGCTTGTGCACACACATACAAATAAACATGTGCACACACTTCACATAAACACAAGCACACAATGCACACACATACAAATAAACATGTGCACACACTTCACATAAACACAAGCACACAATGCACACACATACAAATAAACATGTGCACACACTTCACATAAACACAAGCACACAATGCACACACATACAAATAAACATGTGCACACACTTCACATAAACACAAGCACACAATGCACACACATACAAATAAACATGTGCACACACTTCACATAAACACAAGCACACAATGCACACACATACAAATAAACATGTGCACACACTTCACATAAACACAAGCACACAATGCACACACATACAAATAAACATGTGCACACACTTCACATAAACACAAGCACACAATACACACACATACAAATAAACATGTGCACACACTTCACATAAACACAAGCACACAATGCACACACATACAAATAAACATGTGCACACACTTCACATAAACACAAGCACACAATGCACACACATACAAATAAACATGTGCACACACTTCACATAAACACAAGCACACAATGCACACACATACAAATAAACATGTGCACATACTTCACATAAACACAAGCATGCACACACATACAAATAAACATGTGCACACACTTCACATAAACACAAGCACACAATGCACACACATACAAATAAACATGTGCACACACTTCACATAAACACAAGCACACAATGCACACACATACAAATAAACATGTGCACACACTTCACATAAATACAAGCACACAACACCAAATCTATCCCCTTACCTAGCTCTTCCACTATTCCTATACCACAAGCATTTACACACACTCCTACCCTAATGCCAAAACTTTTTTTCTAGCCAAATGGTTTGGAATTAGAAAAAAATATGTATGGCTTCATACAAACATATCTCACAAAACACAGGAAATGTCAATGTTCCAAAAATGATTATTTCATGCAGTTAAGCACAACTGCCTTCAGTCAAAAAAGACCAGTTAAATTTGTTTATAAAAATATATTTAACAAAATGAACTACGATCACACACACACACACATATATATATATATATATATATATATATATATATATATATATATATATATATATATATATATATATATATGTATAACACACACATGAGCACACACACACACACACACACACACACATGTATGTATATATATATATATATATATATATATATATATATATATATATATGTATGGCTTACTATCATGTTGTCAAGACAGACTCGGTAAAATACACTTTGTGTGAGGTCCAAACATTGAACACTAGCAATGTCAAACACCGATAATGTGGATGTACAAATCTTGTCCCCATCTCGAGCGATGTTAGTGCTTGTCCCAAAATTGCATTTGATTTGTAATTCTACGTTACCAGAATTTGACACTGTCAGTTTTCATGGTCATGGGTCAATGATACAACAAAATTATAGTAAACCTAGATATATATATATATATATATATATATATATATATATATATATATATATACTTGAACTTAATTAAAATTAAACACAAAACAGCAAAATTAAGAAGTTTGGGGTATATGTATGTATATATATATATATATATATATATTTATATATATATATATATATATATATACATATATATATATATATATATATATTTATATACACGTGATAGTATTATATATGCTTGAACTTAATTAACATCAAACACAAAAACAGCAAAATAAAGATGTTTGAACATGACCCTGTAAAATCTGAAAAAGGAAAACCCCCATAACTCTAACCTATTATTTGTGTGAATAGTGGTAGTGTTGCTGGAAGGATTTTTTTAAGGTAAGATGCAGGGTTAGGGTTAACACGTATTACTAAGGTATCTGTAACCTTAACCTTGCACATTACATTACTCCTATCCATCCTTACTCATGTGTGGAACCCTATCCCTACATCTTACCTTAAAAAATATCTTCTTGTTATACTACAGCTGCACAAGACAAACTCACACACACAAACATGACATTCACTATCAATTTTACATCTATCCCCTTACCTAACCTCTACCCTAACACACAAAAGCTAACACATAAACACATACACTAAAGTTATCCCCTTAACTAACATTATTCTTACCCTACCACCCAAACACATGCACAAACACTCCCATCCTTCTGTAAACCCCACTTACAAGTATCACCAAAACAAATCTTCGAAATTTTGAGCATTCATTGAATGCACATTTTGTAAAATGCAGGACAAGCATATATATTCCTGTACCTTGTGATTTGTGCTTGCATGAAGATATATATATTTTTCTATATGGTTAAGGGTAATATAACTGCTCATTCATGTTATGTTCTATTCTGTTAAGCAATAGCACAAAAGAACACTCAAGTCACCGAGATAAAACAACGAAAAATACTTAATAATATGAGTCACTAGCTACAACGCTTTTACATAAAAGCTTCATCAGGTATGTAAACAATTAAAACAAATTCACAACTATATATAGTATAAAATAGTCATATGGCATAAAACAAAGAAAATCATTGGTCAAGTAACAGTCAATGGTTTGGTTTGAAGCATAAGCTACATTGTCTCAAAACAGGTTTCAAAGAGTTACAGTCATTCAAAACAGGAAAGCAATCAACATAAAGTTCATTAATCCATTTGTACTCAGCAAGTTCAGTTGTTAAGTTTATGTCCCCACCTCTGGTATCAAACAAGATATGTTCCAATACCATAAGCTTAAAAATATGAGTTTGATTGAAACTCACAATTTACCATAACATATTCTAGGTGCTACAGCTGACAAAAATAGACCCTGTAGATATTCCTCCTTTTTTACAGCTGGAATTACCTGTTCATCAAAAGAATAACAACAAGAATAACATGTACATGGCTGACGTAAAAGGATGAGATGGAGGAAAAACCTGATATCTTCTACCTGATATCTCTCTTTCTGGGTCCTTACCACCTGAGACTGACTTGCCACTAGGTGGTGCTCCTATCCCAGGTTCATCTATCTGTCCTCTCTCCTCCATAAACACCCCTTCTCTACACTTTATAAAACCTCTTACCTTCTCCTCCTGGCCTTCATCCATATATCCACCCTCCACTCCTTTCTCCCTCAGTCTTCCTTCCTCTCACAATTCACTGCAAGCTTACCTTTGACTACCACTCTCTACTGATTGTCTTCTTCACATTCTTCTCCTTTGGCTCTACCCGCTCCATTTGCCCTGCAGGCTCAGTCCGCTCCCCTACCCTGCCCCCATTTCCCATCCGCCCCCAGCACCTCTATATATATACCTTTCAGACTCCTCCTTCATACCTCAATCAACTAATTACTATCCTCTTCCTTTACCCCTCCCTCCTTTATCAATTAGCCATTCTCAGTCCTCCTTTTTATTTTCCCCTCCTTCTCTTACTCCTCCCACACTACCCTTACTCCTCCCTCAATCCTTCTTCTCTTACCCCTCCCTCACTACTCTTACTCCCCCCTCTCCTCTCAGCTACACCCTCTCTTGTCTAAACTCATCCTCTCCCATTTGCTAAATTATAACACCCCTTCTTCCTCTTCACCTCCTCTCCTCTTCTACCCTTCACTTCCTTTCCACTCTTACCCTTCTTTAACCCATCCTTTGTAAACACGCCCTCCCAAATTCTCACCATTACCCGACTCCCCTGCTCCCTTCTCATCTTACTAATTCCTCTTTATCATGCTACTTCCTTCTCTTCCAAATCTCCCCCATCCCCCCTTCTGCTTACACCATCCCATACACTCACCTTCACCCTCCACATCTCAGTCACTTCCACTACATATCCTCATTCCTTATTTCACCTAAACTTCTATACCTTTTCCAGCCCAAAGTCTTTTCAACCTCCACAGACATTTTTAAACCTAAACCACAGCCAATCCCAAACAACGCCCTATTGTACCAACCCAAAAGGCCAAAAGCTGGTGCCAGTAATGCCATAGCCTTATCTGGAGATATCCACCCTAACCCAGGCCCCAGCCTCTATACAAACAACTCCTTCCCTCCTCCCCCTTCCTCCCCTACTACTAACACCCCTTTCCCCCCTTCCTCTACCTCCTCTACTTTCTCTCTTAATACACTTAAGTTCTTCACCATCAACGCTCAGAGCCTCAACAATAAAATCCACCAATTACAAGCTTGTATAAACCACAATCAACCAGACATCTTAGCCATCTCTGAAACCTGGCTAAAACCTTATATTACTGACCCTGAAATCTTACCTCCAGGCTTCCACATCCTCAGAAATGATCGTTTAAATAAAAAAGGTGGAGGCTCTGCTCTAATCTACTCTAACCATCTCTCTCTAATCCCTCCGCAAACCCCAACCCCACATTTCAAAAATACTGAACTAACTGCAGGTCTCCTCAGATTGAATAAACGTAAGAATATCTGCTTTATCTCCTTATATATCTCCCCAGGTGACAACATCTCTACCCTTGAAAATATTCTTCACTGGGCCTCAACTGAAATAAAATATGAAACTTACATTCTTGGCGATGTTAATATAGACTGGAATAAAATCAACTCACCTTCCCCTTCTCTATCCATTAACCTATACAACTTCACCCAAGTAATCCATTCAACAACTCGTCCTAACAAAATCCACCCTCCTGGATCCATCTTGGACTGGATTCTAGTTTCTCATCCCAACAAAATAATTCTCTCAGGCACCATCCCCGATACTTTCAGTGACTATCTCCCTGCCTTCACTCATCGGTCAGCTAATTCCACCCAATTTCATCACCAGTACATTCAAACTCGAAATCTTAGCAACTTTATGCCTACAATTTTCACAAACACCTTCAAACTAATCAGCTGGCAAATCCTTAATACTCTCCCCCTAGACAATGCTGAAGAACATTTCAACTCTATTTTCCTAGACACTTTGAATTGCCTAGCCCCTCTAAGAAACAAACAAATCAAAACTAACTCTGCTCCTTGGCTGACAAAAGATACTAAACAAATCATGCATCACAGAGACAAAGCCTGGAAGCATTATCAGAAAAATAAACTGCCTTCTTCCTTCCTCCAATACACCCAACTTCGCAACCAAGTAAAAAAACTAATCACTTTAGACAAAAAAAACTACTATAGTAAACTGCAGTCTAACAAAAATAAGAACCCAAAACAATTTTGGAAATCAGTTAACTCCCTTCTACACCCAGGGTCCAAGAATAATCCCTGCCCAGACCCTAGTTTAACTGACAAGGAATTGAGTTCTCACTTCAACACCTTCTTCACAGAATCCATAGCTAATCTAACCAAAACATTCCCAAAAAATAATCCACCTAACATCCTCTCCTCAACACCCAATAACCTTAATAAATGTCTCTTGAATTTCCAGTTCAAACCAGTTTCAACCAGCTTTATAAAAAGGCTCTTATCTAATCTTAAACCATACTCCAATGCCCCTGACAACATACCCTCCTCCTTCCTCAAATGCACAGCTGAAGGTATTGCTCTCCCTATTAGTATCCTGATAAACAGATCCTTAAATGAGTCATATGTACCCAAACTCTGGCATTCAGCCTGCATCCTACCTCTCCACAAAGGAGGTAAAAACACCACTATCTCTAATTTCCGACCAATTGCCCTACTCTCTCCAATATCTAAAGTTCTAGAAAAATTTGTCCACCGCCAGCTTTTACCTTTCCTAACACAGAATCACCTACTTACTTCCACCCAACATGGCTTCCGCCCCAGCCATAGCACCATTACTGCCTTACTATCCTTCCTTGAAACAGTCACCCGAGCCCGAGACTCTGGACTCCTTGTATCCACAGTACTACTAGATCTTTCCAAAGCCTTTGACACCATCTCCCATACACACCTACTCTTTCATCTCGCCAACCTTAATCTCTCCCCAAATACTCTTTCCTGGTTCTCCAGTTACCTATCTGAAAGATCTCAAGCTGTCAGATGGATGAACTCTACCTCTTCCTTCTTGCCCACACCTACCGGTGTTCCCCAGGGGTCCATCCTTGGACCCATGTTCTTCAACATCTTTATAAATAATCTACACTCTGTCATACCTGACACCACAGTCATCCAATACGGTGATGACTCCACCTAAGTTTGTGCTGCCTCTAACTTTTCTGAACTCCAGACTAAAACACAAATAGCCTTTTCCACCACAGAGAACTGGATGCACCAAAACCACCTCTCCCTCAACTCTAATAAATCCAAAATTCTAATTTTTACACCTTCCAGAGCTTCCTCATCCTTTGACAAAGATTCCTTCAAAGTCCTCAGCCAAACCAACACTGCTATAGAAGTAGTGCCTTCCACTAAACTACTCGGCATTACCATAGACGAACACCTAAAATTCGATCTCCACATTCAACAAAACATAAAGAAAACCTACCAAAAGTTAGGTATGCTCTACAGAAACAACCAATTTCTTTCCAACTCCTCTAGGCACACCCTGGCAATTACATACCTTCTACCCTCTCTTCTTTATGGAGCCCCTCTTTTAACCAATCTGTCTATTTCCAACATCTCAAAACTTGAAACTTGCTATAATAAGATCTCTAAATTCGCAACCAAATCCAAAACCTCAACTCACCACTGCCTTACCTTAAATCTCTAAATTAGCTTGAACTTCCCAACCACTTGGACTATCTCCAACTAACCACCGCTCACAAACTAATATTCTACCCAGACTCATGCCCTGCCTTAATAAACATCCTTCCACCATACACCCCAAACAGATCTCTGAGATCTGAACACCAAAACCTTATCTCCATCCACAAACCTAAATGTGCTGCCGGCCAACGTCTACTCTCCTTCTCTCTAGGTAAAAAATGGAACTCTCTCCCTCCTTCTCTTAGGACTATACCTAACTCCAAATCCTTCAAGACCCTACTTCTCAAATACCTGTCATCCAAATGGAAATGTTCCTGCTCTCACCAGATATAATTTCCAGGGATCTCTTTCCCTGAGCTCTCCACTTCCTGGCCCTCTCTACCTCCACGATTTTCCTGACTTTTCTAACTTTCTCCTGACTCCAACTTACTTTTTGCACATCTATGTATTTTTGTTATTTTACTCTGCACTGTATTGCTTCATTATGCTTGTTCATTATGCACATTTTATGTAAATGTATTTCCTGACTGCTTGAATCTTACTCTTGTATTATACCATTAACTTTATGTAACCATGTTTCATTGTATTGCTTGTGGAGCTTTTCTCCCTGGGCCTCCACTGTAAATGGGTACTTCTTGGCCCAGTGGACTTCCCCGGTAATCAAACTGAAATAAATAAATAAAATAAATAAATAAAAAAGCAGACATCCCATAACAAGAAATTTCACAAACTTGACAACAACTTTGTGTTTAATATTTCTCAGCATCTCTTAAGTGAAGTTAAGTTATTAGCTCTTAATAATTGCTACTTTCATACCAACTACTATTGGATCTTTTTCAGATTCTCTGACAGATCTCAGACTTTTTATTAGAAAATTGAATTTGAATAAAGCACCTACTTATACTCCTAGGAGTGAGTATCCCATTTTAAAGTCAATATCCAAGATAAAACCATCCCAGCCATGTTGAGGATAACAAGACTGTACCTGTTCTGCTTACCAGCCACACTAGCAGTGAATTAGCATTCTACTCCTCTCCGGATGTTGTACACCGCCACCCTTTTAATCCCCATAATATTAATGTTTCATACTGAACTACAAAGCCAAATCCAGTATTAGCTTACCAGCTGCATTAGTGGGAAGTTCCACATGTTGATTGAAATGTTACCTTCATCACATAACCTCTAATTAGAATCTTCTCACCAGCAGCACTGGAGTGTAATCGAACGTATCTACCCTGTTTTAATGAACTAAACTTGGTAATGTAATCACGCTCACTCTAAACGGATTACAAACACATTGAATGTATCTCTACGTAAGTAGTAATCCTGTTCTTACCCAAATATAGGTGTCCAAATTGCCCCTGTTGCTCAGACATTCCCTTTCACAGCCCGACTTTACTGGCTATCGGCAAAGGTTAAACCAGAAGGTTGCTCGCTCATATAGACTGAGCCATGCCCCACGCCCTAGTTTAGTCTTCATATCTGCCTATACTCAGTCCAACTGTTTTTAGGGTTTTTACTGTATAACTTGCCTAAGTTTAAGTATTTATCATTGTGAAAAGTATACTTAGCTAGTTGTAGAACTTTGCACCTTTAATAGCATCTGTTACAGTTACTATGTTACTATGTTGTTGCTATGCATATTGTAAAGAGATTTTAAAGGTTAGATGTGTAGATCATGATATCTGAAGCATATGTGTTGTTTTTAACTATACTCTCTGCTGCCTTACCAGTTATATGTGCATGTTCCTTAATAGCTGTTCAACCTGTTAACCTCTATTTGATTATATCTATATTTGAATACAATTATCTCCTCTCATTACTTTCTCCACTTTTTTCTGCCTCTCTACCTAATCTGCTTTGTCTACTGACCCTGCCCTCCTGGACAACCAAGAACAGTCACAGACTCTATTTATTCTCATATTGACTTCTCCCCCCTACAGGAAAGTCCTACATTCTTCCTGAAGTGACAAGAAAGAAACTAAAGAAAGTATGTTACATGGAATTAATCCTACTTTATTTTGAATGTAAAGTTGTTCTACCTCTTACTAGCAGCTAGTATAGGACCAGGCCTGAGAAGCCTGGAGCCAATGCCTCCATACCTACTACATCCCATTTCATCTTTTCCTTATAGCTTTCTACCTCGTACAGTGATTCCTCACTCCACATAATTATTTGGTAACTAGATAGCAGTCTTTACCCTCCCATAACCTCTCTTCCTCACACAATCTTTTTCACCATAACTAGTCCTTTCACGTTCTTTTCTCTAACTACTTGTTAATAGTCCTACCTACCACTGACTTTCACCCCACTCCCCTCAACACAGTCCCTAAGCACCCCTCTAACCAGCCTAATTACCACCCTCTGCACTTACCTTCACCATACTGACAGTTTTCACACTGTCTGCCCTGCTGCCTTTCTTTTCTTGGGTTTACCTGCTCCATTCACCCTGCGGGCTCACTCCGCTCCCGTACCCTACCCCCAATCCCCACACACCCCCAGTAGCCCTTAACTTATACTTCCTAAACCACACCCTCTCTCCCATCCTACCAATCAATTTGCTCCAACCACCTACTCCACTTAGCTACACCACTCCTCTTCCAACTCTCTCAAGTGTCTCTACTTAAAGTGCTTTTCCATACCTTACAGCATTAACGTTTCCTCTCCTTAAAGTCTCTCCCACACTTACTATTTCTTTTATTATCTTATCCCAATCTAACCTTCATTGTATTTGTATAGGTATCCTTTACAAAATGCAGAATACAACTAAAGTTATCCTTACCAACTTAATACTCATAGCCACACTTATACCTGCCCTTACCTCAGCCTATCTCCTAACCTGTTATGAAAAGGTGAATTACTTCCACCTTAACTAAACTCCAAAACAAACAGCCATTCACACTATTTCCCTCACCCATATTCACATAAACATTTACTCCACTCCCTGCTACCTGCTAGCTAAGTTCCATCGACTCACACACATTAAGTACAATAACCTCTTAGTAAGGAAAGTGGAATATCAAACTAGCTATATATATAAAACCCAGTTTCTAAGCTAAATAACCCTACCTTAAAAGATGGTGACATCAACCAAAATCTTGGCCCAAACAAATAAATATTCACTGCACCACACCCTCAACCCTTCCAACCCAGACCAGACTCTCCAACTCTTCACTAATAGGACATCTCAATATCCGCAGTATTAACAGTAAAGTAGCCCATCTCCATGCCCTCCTTGATATTCATTCCTTTGACATCTTTTGCCTTACAGAAACTTGGTTAAAACCTGGAAATAAGGATAACGAAATAATCCTCCCAGGCTATAACATATCGAGACAAGACCGCTTAAAATGTAAGGGTGGGGGAGTAGCACTCCTATTTAAAAATAGCCTAGAGATCTCCTCTGTAACTTATAACCCACCTCAGGACAGTAAGGCTGAAGTCCTCATCTCCAGACTTCAACTCAACCCTAGCAAATCCCTTTAGATCATCTGTATCTACCTACCCCGTGGCAATAACAGCAATACAATAGAAGATATTCTAAGCTGGGTGTCCTCAACTTACCCACAAGAAACAATAATACTAGGTGACTTCAATACTGACTGGAAAGCTGTCAATACTAAAAACCCTTCCTCACATATTAATCTTCATGGCTTTAGTCAAGTAATCACCTCCACAACCAGAATTAACAAACCAACCAAAAAAGAGAGCACCTTAGATTGGATACTTATTAATAAACATCCACAACATTATAATGTAGGAACTTTACCTGATGATGTAAGTGATCATACTCTGACTTACATTATAAGGCAAAATAATGATATTTGTAACACCCCTACTTATAGGATCTCATGAACCAAGAAACACTTTAACCCTGTACTATTCCAAAATGAACTAAATGCCTGATACTGAAATCCTCTAAAAATTCTCTCACTTGAAGAGGCTGTTAAATATTTTAACTCTAAATTTTTAGCAGTCCTCGATGAGCTTGTACCTAAATGATCCATTAGAATGAAATCTAAACCAGCCACCTGGCTTTCAAAAGAAACCAGACAGAAAATTCTACTTAGGAACAAATCATGGGCTAAGTGGAGAACTAACAGAACTACCCCTGAGCAACAAACTTTTAGACAGTTGAGAAATATAACAAAAAAAGCTATACTTACTGAGAAAAAGAACTACTGTTGTAAACTACAACAAACACACCAAAATAACCCACAGAAATTTTGGAGTAGCATAAATAGACTCCTTCACCCTGGCCACTCTAGCACACCATCCCCTCTAGGCGCTGATCATAAAGCCCCACATCAAACTGCCAACACCTTCAACACCTACTTCACAGAGACCATACAATCTCTAGCCAGTCAGCTTTCTACACACAACACAAGGCTCCCATCCTCTATACCTGGATCTCTACCAGCATTCCAATTTCAACCCATCTCTACCACTCTCATCTACGAAATTATACTAAAACTTAAGCCTTGTACTCCTTCAGCAGACCAGTTACCTTCTGAATACTTGCAAAAAGCAGCCAAAGTAGTTGCCTTTCCTATATCCATCCTGATTAACAGAACCATTAATGAGGGAACCATCCCAGACATCTGGAAAATCTCCCACATTATCCCCCCTACATAAAGGTGGTAAATCTAACGATTACTCTAACTACAGGCTGATAGCTTTACTATCACCCTTAGCAAAAGTCATGGAGAAATGCATTCACCATCAGCTATTAGACCTCTTAACTAAACACAACATACTAGCTAACTGCCAGCATGGCTTTAGGCCATTTCATAGTACCACTGTTGCTCTTCATCTTTCACCGAGTCCATTAATAGAAACCATAATAACAACATTCTCTCTTCTGCTCTCTTCATCGACCTTTCAGAAGTTTTTGATATGATAAACAACCCCCTGCTTATATATACACTTGAATCTCTTTCTTTAGACACCCAAGCTATTCTATGGTTCAAGTCCTACCTCAACAATAGGCAACAGGCAGTTCTCTTGGAGAACAAACTATCATCCCACTTGCCAGTCACCCTAGGAGTCCCTCAGGGCTCCATTTTAGGACCTCTTCTTTTTTCATTATTCATTAATGACCTTCATGTAGCAATCCCTCAAGCCACCTGTATACAATATGCCGATGATTCTATGCTCATATGTTCTGCCAACTCCACTTCAGAACTACATTCACTAACTCAGAAGGTATTCAACTCAGTAGAGGCTTGGTTCTTGAAACGCTGCCTCCTTTTGAATGCCAAAAAAACTAAGCTCTTACTCTTTACACCTACCAGTAGGTCTTCCCCTATAGACTTCTCAGTCAAATCCAACAACGACACCCTTATATCCCCCCAACTCTACCACCAAACTGTTAGGAGTCACAATCGACAATAACATCAACTTCAATACCCATATAAATAACACCATACAAACAGTAAACAGAAAAATGGGCTCCTTATATAGAAGGACTATTGTCCACTCTCATTTAATCTCAACTCTTCTTTATGCCTCACCTATATATACTAACCTAAAAAAAACATAATCTTCTCAAACTAGCCAACTCCTACAACAACATTGCCAGATTTGCCACTGGTAATGCATTTCAAACTCACCACTGTCAGAATCTAAAGCAGCTAGATTGGCTTGAACTACAAAACATTCAGATTTTTTCCCAACTTACCGTTGCCCATAAGATCTTTTACCAACCAAAACATACTCCTATACTCTCTAACCTCATTATCCCCTATAATAATCTCAATTCCCTACGCTCTTCTAGCAAACTGCTTGCTAGCATAAGCAAGTCCAATAACTTGGCAGGTGACTCCCTTTTCTCCAACACTGCTGGAAAAAACTGGAACCTTCTACCAATCGATCTAACTCTACTACCTTCACTGTCACTCTTTAAGCAGAAACTCAAAAGACACCTAAAAACAGACTGGTTATGTCCTTGCAGTAACCCTGACTAATCTTCAGCTTCCCTACTTCTCTCTCCACACTGCCTCTGGTTACAACATTTTATACTGCTTACCCTCCTGTAAGCAAAAACTGTCACTAGTAAGATTAATATAACTTCTAGTATTTATTTAATCAAGGAACTTTAAATTACCTCAGATATCATGTTGTAAAATGACTTATATTATCCTTTATATCAATCCTTCTTAAGTTCTTCTCATTAAGATTCCTTCTTTGTATTCTAATTTCCTTTCTACTTTCCTTATTATATAACTGTATATGATATTTTTCTCATTTTTTGTATTCTAATTTCCTTTCTACTTTGTTATTTAACTGTATATGATATTTTTGTGCTACTTTTGGAGCTTTTCTCCCCGGGCCACTACTGAAAATGGAAATATATCCAGTTAGACTAGCCCGGTTAACAAATGTAAAATAAAAAATAAAATAAAAATAAATAAAATAAAGTTGCTTTTTGTCATAGGGATAATGTTGGTAGTGATAATTCTTTGAACAAATAACACTTTTATTATTGTGAGTAACAACATTATTCAAGCATTTCAAAATGTATATGAACATGATTTACATTCATTATTTTCAGATAAAGCTGAAAAGGACATTTTATAATCTCACTCTGAAAGAGAAACAAGAACTTTGTAACTTGAGAAATGAAATGGATATTGTTGGTAAATGTTCAGATAAGGGAGGTTCTATTTTATAATGGATAAATAATTTTATTTATATTGAGTCTTCTAAATGATGAATTTACCAATGGCAGATGAGAAAAGTAAGGTGGAAAGAATCATTCAGGAAGTTAATGTGGTATTGTCATATTTTTACATACAACATCCAGTGATCCCAATCTATTATGGCTTGCCAAAAATTCATAAAGTTCTTTAGAACCCAAAAATGAGACCAACTGTATCTTCAAGAGATTGGATTATGCAACCTATATCTATTTACTTAGTACACAAATTTAAAGAATTTTTATCTTTTTTTTCCACAGCTAAATTAAAGACACTAATGATTTGTTAAGACATTTTCACTCCTGGTATACATTTAACCAAGGTTTTGAGTTCTTGGAGGAAATACATTTTTTCACCATGGACATTGACTCCTTATTTACTGTTATTCCCAGTGATATCAGGATTGAATATGTTAGAGAATTCTTAACATCATATTCTCATTTTAATAGCTGTGAGATCAATAATATCTGTAAATTATATTTATTAATTTTGGAAAATTATTTGTTTCAAAATGAAAAATTTTTACAACTGAAAGGTGTGTCCATGGGTACTCCAGTGGCAAATACATATGCAAACTTGGTCTTGGCAACCTGGGAGAATGTGTGTACTTAATGGTTGTATGCATTAATTGTCATCTGTTCTATTTTGCAGGTGCTTTGCAGATGATATTTTTTGATTTGGGATAACACTACCAATATTCAAAATTTATTGGATTATCTTATGAATATACCTACTTTTAAAATTGAAATGTGAATGCTTGAAAGATTAAATTAATTTTATAGATGTTCAGTTCTATAACAATAGTCATAACAGAATTCAAACAAAAGTTTATTACAAAGAAGTCAAGAAAAAAACATATTTATATAGGAGTAGTATGCAACCCTCTCATACATTTCACAACATCCTAAATGGTGAAATGACTAGAGTGTCATGTTTAAATACTTATCCCATTGTTGTCTCTCAACAATTAGATGATTTAGCAAATAACTTTGAGCTGGCGGCCACGGTGGTGCAGCAGTTAGTGTTGCTGCCTCACAGCAAGAGGTTCCCTGGTTCGATCCTTGGCTGGGGTGCCTTCTGTGCAGAGTCTGCATGTCCTCCCTGTGATCTCGTGGGTTTCCTCTGGGTGTCCAGTTTCCTCCCACATCCCAAAGACATGCTGTAGGTGGATTGGACACTCTAAATTGGCCCTAGGTGTGAGTGCATCTGTGTGTGTGCCTTTTTTGGAAGGTTGGGTGCCAGGCTGGCAACTCGACACTGTAAAACTCCACTGCCAATCATGAGCGGACAGGTGATCCACTGTGGCGACCCCTAATCAGGAAAAGCCAAAAGAGGAAGAAGAAGTAAATAACTTTGAGCAGAGAGGTTATAATGAAGGTATAAAGGCCACAGAAATACCTCACTAAAAGAATCACAGACCTAAAGCAGATGCTCTATACTGACCATCTAAAAAAACTCCAGCTATACTCTGTGGCATATTGCCTACTCATAGGTGATCTCTGCTTAACATACAAGGCCATGTCAAACCCTGAGCTGTTGGACATGCTCCAATTAAAGAAATCCCAAACCCTCAGAGCCACACGCTCCAGGGATCTAAACCTTGTCATCACAATGTACAAAACATGCTGGAGGGATAGGTTCCTGACCCAGAGACTCCCCATACCCTGGAATAGACTGCCCATACATGTTAAGCATAGCGCCTCCTTGGCCCTCTTCAAAAGGAACCTTGAAAATTGGATGGGAGATAAGAAATTCACCTTGGGGATCACATCAGTTGCACTGCTAGACAGGGGTCCAGGGAAGTAAATATTGTGGGAAGAAATATCCAGGGAATTGTTATGGCTAGGCTTGTATAGGCCCTAGGGCCGATAGCCTAGTACCAACCTATAAACCTATGAATTCAATATGAATACATTTAATATATCAAATAGGAATGATACTATACTATGATGTATAACAGCATATAATAGACATTCATTGAAAATAAAAAAGATTATTGATAAACGTTGGCATACTTTAACATCATCTACTGATATACAAAAGTTTATGTCAGGTAAACCTTGTTTTGGTTAAGAAAGCTCATAATTTGAAAGATTTACATCGTTATAAGGAAATGAAACCACATATAAATATCAGAAATAGTTCTAGAAAAAGAGCTTTCCTTGTCATAAATGTGTATATCGTAAATGCATTTTTAAATGAGACTTTTTTAGACATCCTTTGACTAATAAAATATTTAAAACTACAAGCTATTCTGATTGTGACTCAAAACATTTAGTTTATTTAGCACGCTGTCAATCCTGTATATGTTTCTATGTGGGTAAGACAGATCAAATGTTAAAAGAACATACTGGGAGTCACTTTTCTGAAATTATTAGAAACACATTTTAACTAATGCATTATATAAACACATTTCTGAGAATGATCAAAGTCAATTTTTTTAAGTTTATGGTATTGGAACTTATCTTGTTAGATACCAGAGATGAGAACAAACCAAGTCCTATGCACGAGGGAATGCACGGTCCAAACCAAGTAGAAAACACCAAATAGACCAGCAAAGCAGCACGGAGTTCCAATATATTTATTTTAGTACTTAAACAACAGACTAGTTTTGGCAAGCAGCCTTCTTCAGTGTAAGACAGTACAGTCATGTTCCTTTTACTCATCAATTTAAATACAAAGCATGAGCCAATAAAAAATTGAGCTCATGAATATTAATGAAATCAAAACACATTTTTTTAGACTTAATATTTTTCTCATACAAATATGCAGTGGGTAACATATATGAAAAAGTCAATCCTGAACAGAAAAGATAACAACCCTGAATAGATGTATACAGATAATTTGACATGTTGTTAGTATAGTATAACATATCTGTATAACCATATAAATATATATTTCTCTTTATCTTTTTATTCTATATTTTTCCGCCACTGGCACCAAATATTGAACATAAATGGTATTGTATATCGAGTACTTGTATTGAATTGGCTCAGACTCGCTGTATCAAAATGGGTGCAATTAGGCAAATTGGGTGATCGACATATCCTGAATATATAGCTATCACCAACAATGGTGAAAACACAGAAGCATAGCCTCCAAAACTGAAAATGTGATGATGGATAGGGGTAATTTCAAGTGACATGTATAAGTATGTAAAAGATAACATATATAGGTGCTAGTCAAAAAACCAGCATATACTGGGTAAATGCTGTTCATACAAACACTGAGATTTTCAACATGACAGTTAACTATTTATATACATAAACACCGCCCATATCATAGTTGGTGCTACAAAAAGGCCCATATGGCTCAGTGTTCTAAACTCAGATCTATACCGAACCAAAGTATATTAAGGTTCATAGCTCACATATATAAAACCAAATGGTTTCTAAAGATGAATATGACCCAAGGCTTAGTATCAGATTAGTCAACATTGTTGTTACAAGATAACCATATTCTCCTATAAGTGATCGTTTAGTCCGGGATAAAATAAACCCCCCAATGTAGTAATCCAATATTTCTCTTTTTGATCCAATAACCCATGCCAACCTTGTTTATTTGTTCTGTCTCCAAATCGATCAATAACCATGAAACTGAACTTGGCCTGAGGATGTTTCAGTGTATGTTGATAAAGGGCACTGGTCTCCTTATGGTTTCTTATATCACTCCGATGTTCATTCATTCTGACTCTAAGAGCTCTAGAGGTTTGTCCAACATAGAATGCCCCACAATAACAGGAAGCCAGGTACACCGCATACCCAATCGCAAAGATCTTAATGTCAAATATTCTACTGGTATTACGACTGGTGAACTCCTTGGATTTAAGCATATGTGGACAGGATCCGCAATGGCCATAGGGAAATGAACCAATAAGTTCATCACCATGAAGTGTCAGTTGTTTATAGATAGTACCCGCTTGCCATGTGTTTGAAATGTGACGGTTTTACCACGTTTATCTGAAAAAGACATTGTCATTAGCCAGTAGAATATTCAATGTTTATTGATAATGTTTCTGATCATATTGATATTTCTGCCATAAGTTGTGATAAATCTTTTGTTCTTAATCTGGTATTGTAATAAGTCATCCTCTCTAGACTATTTGCTCTACTCTGGGCAGACACAATATCAAATCTATCATAACCCCTATTGGTAAACCTCTGACTGAGATCCCTGCTGGCCATTTGATATTCCTCTATGTTTGAACTAAGGCGTTTGATAAATTGAGATATCGAATACTCCTGATGGTGTGGCGGGGTGTAAACTTGATGCATGTAACAAGGTGTTATATTGCGGGTACTTGCGAAAACCTTGGTGGACAAAGTATTATCTGGGTTCCTGTAAACAGTAAAATTGATGGAGTTTCTGTCATCGTTTACGAATTCAAGTCCCCAAACATTGTCATTAAGATACTCAACAAATTCCAGCAAGTAACCCACATCAGCCCGCCACACCAGCCAGCAGTGGTCCAGGTAGCGTCTCCAAATGTCCATTTCCACCTGAAAGATGTTATGTGATATATCATATATCAAGTATTCTTATATATTGGAGGAAGGATGCCCCCATCCTGTTCCTTGTGCAGACCCGCCAGTGGGGTATACTTGTATATAATGATTCCAATTGGGTCTCCTGATTAACTGCAAAAATTGTGTGGTGTCCTGCAACCTAGATCTTATATGTCCCAAAAGTGGTTTCAGATATTTAGTGGATTTTGGGTAAAGATACAATATCTGTTTGGAAGGTTCAGAAAACCATAAGTGAATCCAAAATTTCTTTGTTTTATAATACCCTCCTCACAGGCCCGCAAGGTCAATCTCATCTGGACATAATCCGCGGTATTCCAAACCACAACTGACCAGAGATGAGGACATAAACTTAAGAACTGAACTTGCTCTGTACAAATGGATTAATGAACTTTATGTTGATTGCTTTCCTGGTCTGAATGAATATAACTCTTTGAAACCTGTTTTGAGACAATATGTAGCTTATGTTTCAAACCAGTACACTGACTGTTACTTGACCAATGATTTTCTTTGTTTTATGTTGTATGACTACTTTATATAGTATGTGAATTTGGTTTAATTGTTTATACACCGGATGAAGCTTTTATGTGAAAGTGTTGTAGCTAGAGACTCATATTATTAAATATTTTTGCCGTTTTACCTCGGTGACGTTGAGTGTTCTTTTGTGCTACTAAATATTGGATTTTTAGACATCCTCATCTTTATCCACTGAACAGGCCTTGTGTTTCTATTTTGTTATGCAGCAGTGCTGAAAATAATTTATCAGACTACTACACTCAGAACCATTTGCTAATACCCATAATAAAAATGATATGGAGAGCTGTTATAAAAATTAAAGTATGCTGCAATATTTTAACAGTGTCAGTGCAGATTTTGTCAAAATTTTTAAATAATGTTTAGAGCTTAAAATAACTGTAACTATCTCCTTTTTCACAGAAAAAAAATATCTGTTGCCAGTACTTCTACATATCGTGAATGACTCCTTTAAATAAGTCTACTCTTTAGTTTTAAGATAAAGAACTGCAAGAATTAAAAAAAAAATGCAACATGGTACAAACCTTACAGCAGCTGTAGCTTTGATACCAGATATGCATACTTTATAACTTACACCTCTCTCCTTTAAATGCTTTTCTTATCATCTTTATGACTAAATAAGAAACTAGGCTACTAGTCCAGCTACTGTAGTCCAGTGCAAGAAATCCAGTAGTCAAGGATAGGACTGCCATGCCAATGGCTAACCAACTTTCTTGCGATGAGTTCATGACTAATTCTAAGATTTAATGACTCCCAGTGGAAACAAGCAGAGAACAACAATTGGGGTATAGCTCAGGCAAGTTAGGCTATTGCCCTGGCCTTTGCACTCAAGTGAGCATTCATCCATACAACATCATATCATGCCCACAGTCATTCTTAAAGCATTTATAAGGCCCTTGCAGCAAATAACCAAGAACCCTTCCCATCAGGGTTTATGTAGACTCTGAAAATTATTACAAACTCATACTGTTGCTTTCCAGAAGCTGTTTACTGGAATCCAAGAATATTCTCCAAACAAAATAGAATCAGTATCAGCAATGGGATACATATCCCTGAAGTCAGTGGAGAAAAGGTAATCAGTGAAATCAAATAAAAGTACCAAGCCATGACAAGAATAACCAACAGACAAAAATAAATATAGAAAAGGTCTTCTCGATCACCTTACCTTTGTGAAACCTAACTTCTCACAGTATATTTGTGCTTTATCAAATATGTCACTGAAATTATCTAAGCAGTGCTGTTACATAAATCTGAAAAAATAATTATGGCTACAAACAATAGTCTGAACAAGTAAGGAAACTACTGTAATAAATGCCTAATAGATCTAAAAACTGTCAAAGGTTTCCTGGAGAAAAAAAGCATTCTGTCACATCCTAATGTAAGACTTTCTTTATAGATCTTCTGCTTAAATACTTCTATGTGATAACAGGCATAAGTAAATGCATTTGCATGTTTCCTCATATAGATGACGTGATTTTGGTTCCTGACATGAACCTTGAGAATGCATGCCACCTATCCTGCCTGTCCTGAATGGACCTTTTGATAGCTTTATGTTTGCATGCACTAATGTTGCCTGTTTCACTGCTGCCAAACAAAACAACTTTCCTTGCATACAGTATAAATTAATTAACGAGTGTTCTGTTCATAAATGAAAATAAAATGTCTTGGCAATTAAAATACTGCTTTCACAATGGATGAACCAAGCTGAACCGGATGTACCGAGCTGAACTGAGGTGGGCTACGAGCCACAACTCTGAGCTCAGATACCAGACTACTAGAGACTTCTGAGCTTCCAAAAAACATAAGGTGCCTGTTTTTTTTTTTGCTTATTTATACTATTTAATATACTTTTTTATTGCCTGAAGCCTACATTTATATTATACTTATTTACTGTGTACTAAACTACACTCTTGTACTGCAACTGTCTGCTTTACTGTGCCTGTTAAATCATATTTTATTGCTGTTTTCACTGTTTACAAAGTTTTTGTTAGTTTCACTGTATATTAAATATTTACTGGTATTTTTCACTTCTTTTAAGCTGTTAATCTGTTCTGCTTGTTCTGGTTTTCCTGGCAAGCAGTGTTAAAATAACTGATCTGTTAACTTTTTAAAACATTCTTTACTCTACTGTTAACTGTTTAAAACATTCTTTACTCTACTGTTAACTGTTTAAAACATTCTTTACTCTACTGTTAACTGTTTAAAACATTCTTTACTCTACTCATCCTCCCTATGCTTAACACCTTATAACAAAGTAATTCCCCAGTTTTCTAATGCAGAACTAAAATGAGCTCATCTCCAGCTGAATAAACACAAATTTATATGTATAGCCTCTCTCTACATTCCCCCTGGAGATAATATCCCAATACTTGAAATCATCCTCTCCTGGTTATCAACTAACATCTGTAATGAAACTATAATCATGGGAGATACCAATATTAATTGGTCCTCCAAACAGTCACCTACACACACACCCTCAACATCAACCTTTTCAACTATTCTCAACTAATCAACTCAATAACTAAGCCATCCAAAGACTTCTCAAGTGGTAACATCTTAGACTGGATTCTAGTCTCCCATCCCCATAACTACCCTGACAGTGAAACCCTTCCTGACCCCCTCAGTGATCATCTTCCCATCTTCACTAGACATCTTCCGACTCCCTTACAAGTTACTCATAACTACATAACTACCAGATGCCATAAAAACTTTAACCCTGAAGCTTTCTCCAGCACCCTTAAATCTATTAACTGGATTCCCTTAAAAACCCTACCACTTGAAAATGCAGTAACTCACTTTAATACTATCTTCCTAGACATCCTAAATAATCATGCTCCCTTAATAACCAAAATAATAAAAAGGAAAGCCACCCCCTGGTTAACAAAAAATACACTTACTATCATGCGACTTAGAGATAAAACATGGGCACAATACAAGCAAAACAAATCTGCATCTAACCTCAATAAATACAAAACTATTCGTAACTTAGTAAAAAAAACGTATCTCAATAGACCGCCAAAACTACTTTATCCAACTTCAAAACAATCATAAAACTAACCCACAAAAATTCTGGGCAGGTATAAATTCACTCTTAAAACCTGGCACTATAGAAAACCCAAACCCCAGCCCAGATTTACAAGACATAGATCTTGCTACCCAATTCAATTCTTTCTTCATAGACTATTTCCAAACTTACTTTTTCTTTTACACATAACAATGCACCTCCTACCCCCTCTACTCACAACCAACCTCCCCCTCCAACTCCTTTCTCTCATTCACCCCACCTCATAACCAACCTCCCCCTCCAGCTCCTTTCTCTCATTCACCCCCACCTCAACTCCTCCCATTTTTGATTAAACCTACTCCAACTTCTACTATAAGAAAACTCCTACAGAAATTAAAATCATGCACAAATGCCCCTGACAACATTCCCTCATACTACCTCAGTATAGCTGCCCACCCTATCAGTATCCTCATCAATCGCTCTATCCAAGAAGGTTTAGTCCCCGAAACTTGGAAAAAAGCTTACATCATCCCTCTTCACAAAGGAGGAAATAACTACTACTCTATATAATATACACTTCTTTTGTCTTCTAGACATTTTCTTTAATGCTAAAACTTAACTTAACTAAATGTTATTTTCACTTGTCTCAGTGTGTGCCTGTGTGTATATGGAATTGTTACAACCCCTCAAAAATGATAGTGTGTCAGTTTCTGCTGTTGTCAGCACATGCTTTGCTGACAATAGCAGAGTAGTTTTGAATTTCCTCTGGTCATGGCTGTACGATTGTGCAGTTAGTATACATAAGTGAAGAAGTGTGGGGGTATATCAAAGGCACTCGTTAAGCATCACACGTGTCTTCCTGCAGTCAGAAAAGCTCAGCATTATTTTCTATGCAGTGACCATAACTACATGTTGTAGAGTGAAAGTGTTGCACCTGTAGCTATAGGCAATCTATCTGAGCTGTTTTAAGTACCTGTCAAGCATTCTTGTTGTATTATAACAGAGAGACAGTATTTGAAGTGTTTTTACAATGATTGCAGTTTTGATTGTTCTTCCTTGTTGCTGGTATAATTTCTACAGGAAAGCAACCAACAAGGGTTCATGGCCAAAAGGAATCAGCCCTGGTCCATTTTTATGACTAGTTCATATGTGAATTTCACAGTGGAACGTACTAGGAGATAAAACCTACCTGGAATTCAGCATGACCTTTGACTGTCCCACACAGGAGGCTGACAAAAACATTGGAGAGGTTGAGGATTAGGACCAAATCAGAGAAACTGGATAGCTGCAAGGCTGCATGTTAGGACACAGAGAGCTGTTTTTTTTAGACAACATTAGGAATTAACAATGCCACTTGTGAATAACTACAGGTGTTGTGCTGGGTCCAGTTCTCTTCAACATGTTTGTCACTGACATAATTGAGGAATTAGGGTAAAGGATTGACCTTTTCTGCTAATGACGCAAAGATAATTCCCACTTATGCATGTCAGAAACTACAGTGCCCAATCCTAAAACATAATATAGAACCAAATACATACTGCACCAAACTGTATCAATACTTTAACTTAAGGTAACTGGAACATACTAAAATCCATTCCACTAGATTCCGGCCTTTCAAACTTGAATAAAACATTTAAAAATATTCTTAACACCCTAGCACCTTTAATAAAAAAAAGTCAAAACAACTTTGCAGCATGGCTACAACTTGTATAGTACATTAACTTTAGCAACCCTCTCTCCAAAACCCACAATAGTTTTAGAGCCTGCATAGTACTACCACTGCCATCCTCAACTTTATCCATTAATATCATAAACACATGGATATTACTGTATTTTATAATAAAACAGTTCCATCAAACTGAGCAGATTTGTCAGCCAGGAAAAAAAAGAACAAAGAAAGAAACATAGAAACTGAAATCCCTACAGTTCTCTTAAACTACTACATCCTTACAAGAATTAACTTGTTACGGTCAAAAAATTATACTTTATAGCAAAAAATATGTGCCACTAAACTCAGTTATGCACATGCAGATTTCTGCCACTAAATTCGGATATGCATGTGGAGATGAGTGCCACTAAGCTAAGAGATGCATATTGCATATGGAGTGGTATGTGAAAATTCAGGTCTCATGTTCTCATACCTTATAACATTTAAATTTCAGGACTCATGTTCTCATACTCCATAATATTTATAATCCAAGACTCATGTTCTCATACCTCATAACATTTATAATCCAAGACTCATGTTCTCATACCCCATAGCATGATGCATGCTGTCATACCTCATAAAATTTATAATCCAGGACTCGTGTTCTCATACATCATAATATTTATAATTCAATGCAAATGTTCTAATGCTTCCTAACATTTATAATTCAGGACTCATGTTCTCATACCTCATAACATTTATAATCCAGGACTCATATTTTCATACCTAATGACATTTATAATCCAGGACTCATGTTCGCATACCTAATAACATTTATAATCCTGTAATGATGTTCTCATATCTCATAACATTTATAATTCAGGACACATATTTTCATACCTCATGGCATTCATACTCCAGGACTCATGTTTTTTTTTTTTTTTTCTATTATTAATTTGTATGTTATTTGGTACATTTTGTTTATTTTTACCTAAGTAGTATTGTAGCGGAGGCCTCCACTGAAAATGGACATGTATCCAGTTGGACTAGCCCGGTAAACAAATGTAAAATAAATAAAATGTTCTTGTATCTCATAAAATTTATAATCGAGACTCATGTTCTCATCCAACATAACATTTATAATCTAGGGTGCATGCTCTCATACCTCATGACATTTATAATTCAGTACTCTTGTTTTCATACTTCATAACATATACAATGCAGGACTCATGTTCTCATATTTCAAATAACATTTATAATAAAGACTCATGTTCTCATACCTCATAACATTTATAATCCAGGTCTCATGTTCTTATACTTCAAAACACGTATAATTCAGGACTCATATTATCATAACCCAAAACATTTATTATCTAGACCTCATGTTCTCATACCTCATAACATTTATAGTTCAGGACTCATGTTCTCATACAGCACAACATTTAGAATTTAGGACTCATGTTCTCATACCTCATAACACTTATAATCCATGACTCAGGTTCTCATAATTTATAACACTTATAATCTGGTACTCAAGTTCTCATACTTCATACCATTTATAATTCAGTGTTCATGTTCTTAAACCTCATAACATTTATAATAACATTTATAATCCAGGACTCCTGGTTTCATAACTCATAACATTTATAATTCAGGACTCATGTTCTCATACTTAATAGCATTTATATTCCAGGTCTCATGTTCTCATACTCCATAAAATCTATAATCCAGAACTCATGTTCTCATACCTCATAACATTTATAATTCAGGACTCATGTGCTCATATCTCATAACAATTTTAATTCAGGACTCATGTTCTCATAATTCATAATATTTATAATTCAGGACTCATTCTCATACCGCATAACATTTATAACCCAGGACTCATGCTCCCATACCTCATGATATTTATAATCCAGGACTCATGTTTGTATACCTAATAAAATTTATAATCCTGTACTGATGTTCTCATATCTCATAACAATTATAATCCAGGACTCATGTTCTCATACTTCATAACATTTATAATCCAGGACTCATGTACTCATACTTCATATCATTTATAATCCAGGACTCTCATACCTCTTAAAATTTATAATCCAGGACGCATGTTCTCATACTTCATAACATTTATAACCCAGAACTCATGTTCTCATACTTCATAACATTTATAATCCACGACTCATGTTCTCATACCTCTTAAAATTTATAATCCAGGACTCATGTTCTCATACTTCATAACATTTATAATCCACGACTCACGTTCTCATATTTTATAACATTTATATTCCAGGACTCATATTCTCATTATTCTTAACATTTATAATTCAGGACTCATGTTCCCATAATTCATAGCATTTATAATTCAGGAAGCATGTTCCAATACCTCATGACATTTAAACTCCAGGACTCATGTTCTTGTATCTCATAAAATTGATAATCGAGGACTCATGTTCTCATACTTTATAACATTTATAATTCTAGATTCATGTTCTCATACCTCATGACATTTATAATGCAGGACTCATGTTCTCATAATTCATAACATTTATAATTCAGGACTCATGTTCTCATATCTCATAACAATTTTAATTCAGGACTCATGTTGTCATACTTCATAACATTTATAATTCAGGACTCATGTTCTCATACCTCATGACATTTACAATCCAGGACTCATGTTCTCATACCTCATGACATTTACAATCCAGGACTCATGTTCTCATACTTCATAAAATTTACTATTCAGGATTACAGTTCTCATACTTTGTAACATTTATAATTCAGGGCTTATGTTCTCAAACCTCAAAACATTTATAATCAAGGACTCATGTTCTCATATCTCAAATCATTTATAATCCAGGACTCATGTTCTCATACCTCATAACATTTTTAATTCAGGAGTCAGGTTCTTATACCTCAAAACATTTATAATCAAGGACTCATGGTCTCATACCTCATAACAGTTATCATCCAGGACTTGTGTTCTCATACCTCATAACAGTTAGAATTCAGGACTCATGTTCTTATACCTAATAATATTTTTAATCCAGGACTCGTGTTTTCTTACCTCATAACAGTTATAATGCAGGAGTCATTTTATCATACCTCATAACATTTATAATACAGGACTCATGTTTGCATACTTCCTAACATTTATAATTCAGTGCTCATGTTCTCATACCTCATATTATTTATAATTCAGAAGCCTTGTTCTTTTACCTCATAACATTTATTATCCAGGACTCTTGTTCTCATACATCATAACATTTACAATTCAGGATGCATGTTCCCATACCTCCTGACATTTATAATCCAGGACTCATGTTCTAATACTTAATAACATTTATAATTGAGGACTCATGTTCTCATATCTCATAACATTTATAATTCAGGACTCATGTTCTCTTATTTCACAACATTTATAATGCAGGACTCATATTCTCATACATCATAACATTTATAAACGAGGACTCATGTTCTCATATCTCATAGCATTTATAATTCAGGACTCATGTTCTCATACCTCATAACATTTATAATTCAGGACTCATGTTCTCATATCTCATAGCATTTATAAACGAGGACTCATGTTCTCATATCTCATAACATTTATAATTCAGGACTCATGTTCTCTTATTTCACAACATTTATAATGCAGGACTCATATTCTCATACATCATAACATTTATAAACGAGGACTCATGTTCTCATATCTCATAGCATTTATAATTCAGGACTCATGTTCTCATACCTCATAACATTTATAATTCAGGACTCATGTTCTCATACCTCATAATATTTATAATTCAGGACTCATGTTCTCATATCTCATAGCATTTATAAACGAGGACTCATGTTCTCATATCTCATAGCATTTATAATTCAGGACTCATGTTCTCATACCTCATAACATTTATAAATAAGGACTCATGTTCTCATATCTCATAGCATTTATAATTCAGGACTCATGTTCTCATACCTCATAACATTTATAAATGAGGACTCATGTTCTCATATCTCATAGCATTTATAATTCAGGACTCATGTTCTCATACCTCATAACATTTATAAACGAGGACTCATGTTCTCATACCTCATAACATTTATAATTCAGGACTCATGTTCTCATACCTCATAATATTTATAATTCAGGACTCATGTTCTCATATCTCATAGCATTTATAAACGAGGACTCATGTTCTCATATCTCATAGCATTTATAATTCAGGACTCATGTTCTCTTATTTCACATTTATAATGCAGGACTCATATTCTCATACATCATAACATTTATAAACGAGGACTCATGTTCTCATACCTCATAATATTTATAATTCAGGACTCATGTTCTCATACCTCATAACATTTATAAATGAGGACTCATGTTCTCATATCTCATAGCATTTATAATTCAGGACTCATGTTCTCATACCTCATAATATTTATAAATAAGGACTCATGTTCTCATATCTCATAGCATTTATAATTCAGGACTCATGTTCTCATACCTCATAACATTTATAAACGAGGACTCATGTTCTCATATCTCATAACATTTATAATTCAGGACTCATGTTCTCTTATTTCATAACATTTATAATGCAGGACTCATATCTTCAAACTTCTTAACATTTAAAATCTAGGAACCATGTTCTCATACCTCATAACATTTATAATCAAGGACTCTTGTACTCATATCTCATAACATTTATAATTCAGGACTCATGTTCTTATATCTAATAACATTTATAATCCAGGACTCAAGTTCTCATACCTCATAACACTTATAAACGAGGACTCATGTTCTCATACCTCATAACAGTTATAATCCTGAAATCATATTCTCATACCTTATAACATATATTATCCAGGACTCAGGTTCACATACATTATAACTTTTACAATCCAGGACCCATGTTCTCATACTTCATAAAATATATTATTCAGTGCTAAGGTTATCGTACTTAGTAACATTTATAATTCAGGACTCATGTTCTCATACCTCATAACATTTATAATCAAGGACTCATGTTCTCATACCTCATAATATTTATATTTCAGGACTCATGTACTCATACCTCATAACAGTTATAATCCTGGACGCATGTTCCCATACCTCATAATATTTATAATACAGGACTCATATTCTCATACCCCGTAACATGATGCATGCTGTCATACCTCATACCATTTATAATCCAGGACTCATAATTCATAACATAACATTTATTATTCAGGACACATATTCTCATACCTGACAACATTTATAATTCAGGAATCATGTTCTCATACCTTATAATATTTATACTCCAGGACTCATATTCTCATACATCATAACATTTATAATTCAGGACTCATGTTCTCATACCACATAACATTTATAATTCAGGACTCAGGTTATTATATTTCATAACATTTATAGTTCAGGACGCATGTTCTCATACTTTATAACATTTAAAATCCAGGTCTCATGTTCTTATACCTCATAAGTATAATTCAGGACTCATGTTCTCATAATTCATAACATTTATAATTCAAGACTATGTTCTCATACCTCATAACATTTAGAATCCAGGACTCGTGTTCTCATTTTCCATAACATGTATAATGCAGGACTCAAGTTCTTATACTTCACAACATTTATAATTCAGGACTCATACTCTCATACCTCATAACATTTATTATGTTGAAGCCTGTCAAATGGCTCTCATCCTCCTTAACTTTCCTTCCCCTCTCCACTGGTGTTCCCCCAGGCTCCATCGTGGTACCCCTTTAGTTTAAAATCTTCTTCAATGATCTTTACACCTCATGCAAAAAATCCTCCCTTATTCAGTATGCCGACGACTCTACACTTATATCCATCTCAAATCACATTCCTGAACTACACTCCCTGACCCAACAGGCCCTACTATCCACTGAACAATGGCTCTCTCACAACCTACTGATCCTAAATCCCAAAAAGACCAAACTCCTACTTTGCCTTTCCCGTTCTCTTTCTCATCACAAAACCTCCTTTTTATTACATCTTCTAACAATACAACTATCCAACCTGACACCCACACAAAACTCCTAGGAGTCATTATCGATGACAAACTAAAGTTCAACCTACACATTCTCCAGTGTATAAAAAAAACAAACCTGAAACTAGGTCTGCTATATCGGAAAAAAAATATCCTAACCCCTGAATCTAGACTTACCCTGGGCCAGGCACTCCTCCTACCTTCTCTCTTATACACCACCCCAGTTTTTACCAATATCCAGGCCTCCACTCTAAACAAATTCCAACAGACTTACCATAAAATAGCCAGATTCATTACTAACTCCCCATACAACTCACACCACTGCATTTCTTTAAACTCTCTTCAATGGCTTGAACTTCCCCAATTTCTGCTACCTTATCAATTTCATATGTTACACTCTATTCTTTATAAAACCTCTTTCTGTCCATCTCTCTCTTCCTTAGTCTCCTTCTACATCCCATCCCAGACCCTCGGTACTTCTAAAAAACAATTACTTGATGTCTATCACCCAAAAAGGTCAGTAGTCAAACTACTCTACAAACACTCCCTTGCCCATGCTTGGAACAAATTTCCCCTTGACTTGCGTTCAATCTTCCACACCTCACACTTTAAAAATTAACTAAAAGCTTATTTTCTCAATTCCAGGACCTGCCTTTGCCTAGTCTACCTTCCTTTTATGTACCTTCAAAAAGTCCATTCTTAGTAACTCATTACACGTCTCTCTCCAATGCTTTTGCATAATTTTATACAAACAAAAATTTTTATTGTTGACCTATTGAACTATATCAGTGCAAAATTATGTTATTAAGCTTCTTTTTAATGCAACATTAACTTTATGCATGTAACCCAACATATGTGAATCTTTTTGCTATAACTGCTATTATATCAATATTGTTTAAAATTGTACTTGTTTAAAAATGTACTACTGGAGCTCTTCTCCTCGGGTCTCCACTGAAAATGGGCCACAAGCCCAGTTGGACAAACCCGGTTAACAAATATAAATAAATAAATAAATAAATACATAAATGAGGACCCATGTTCTCATACATCATAACATTTATAATCCAGGACTCATGTTCTCATACTTAATAACATTTATAATCCAGGACTCATGTTCTCACACTTAGTAGCATTTATAATCCAGGGCTCATGTTCTCATACTTAATAACATTTATAATTCAGGACTCATGTTCTCATACTTAATAACATTTATAATCCAGGACTCATGTTTTCATACTTAATAACATTTATAATTCAGGACTCATGTTCTCATTCCTCATAACATTTATAATCAAAGACTCATGGTCACATATCTCATAACATTTATAATTCAGGATTCATATTCTCATACCTCATAACATTTATAATCCAGGACTCATGTTCTCATACCTCATAACAGTTATAATCCTACTCATGTTTTCATACCTCATAACATTTATAGTTTAGGACTCATGTTCCCATACTTCATAATATTTATAATGTGGGACTCATGTTCTCATACCTCACAACATTTATAATCCAAGACTCATGTTCTCATACCTCATAACATTCATAATCCAGGACTCATGTTCTCATATCTCATAACAGTTATCATCCAGGACTCATGTTCTCAAACTTTATAACATTTAGAATCCAGGAATCATGTTGTCCTACTTCATAACATTTAAAATCCAGGACTCATGTTCTCATACCTCATAACAGTTATAATCCTGGACTCATGTTCTTATGTCTCATAGCATTTATAGTTCAGGGCTCATGTTCTTATACCTCATAATATTTATAATTCAGGGCTCATGTTCTTATATCACATAACATTTATAATCCAGGCCTTATGTTCTCATACTTCACAACATTTATAATTCAGGACTCATGTTCCCTTATCTCATAATATTTATAACCCAGTACTCTTGTTTGCATACTTCATAACATGAATAATTCAGTGCTCATGGTCTCATACTTTCTAACATTTATTGTCCAGAACTCATGCTCTTATACCTCATAAGAGTTATAGTTCAGGACTCAAGTTCTCATACCTTATAACAGTTAGCATCCAGGACTCATGTTCTCATACTTCATAACAATTATAATTCAGGACTAATGTTCTCATACCTCATAAAATTTATAACCCAGGACTTATGTTCTCAAACTTCATAACATTTATAATTCAGGACTCATGATCTCACACTTCATAACATTTAGAATTCAGTACTCATATACTCATATTTCATAAAATTTATAATGCAGGACTCTTGTTCTCATACTTCATAACATGAATAATTCAGGACTCATGTTCTCATACCCTATAATATTTATAATCCTGGACTCAAGTTCTCATACTGTATAACATTTATAATCCGGGACTCAGGTTCTCATATTTTATAACATTTATAATTCAGGATTAATGTTCTCATACCTCATAATATTTATAATCCATGACTCAGGTTCTCATACCTTATAATATTTATAATCCTGGACTCAGGTTCTAATACTTTATAACATTTATAATCCAGGACTCATGTTCTCATACTTTATAACATTTATAATCAGGACTCATGTTCTCATACCTCATAACAGTTATAATCCAGGACTCAGGTTCTCATATCTTATAATATTTATATTACTGTACTCAGGTTCTAATACTTTACAACATTTATAATCCAGGACTCATGTTCCCATACCTCATAACATTTATAATCCAGGACTCAGGTTCTCATACCTTATAATATTTATATTCCTGGACTCAGGTTCTCATACTTTATAACATTTAGAATCTGGGATTGATGTTCTCATACCTCATAACATTTATAATCCAGGACTCAGGTTCTCATACCTTATAATATTTATATTCCTGGACTCAGGTTCTCATACTTTATAACATTTAGAATCCAGGATTCATGTTCCCATATGTCATAACATTTATAATCCAGGACTCATGTTTGCAAACCTCATAACATTTATAATCCAGGACTCATGTTCTCCTACATCATAATATTTATAATCAGGACTCGTGTTCTCATATTTCCTAACATTTAGAATTCAGTGCTCATGTTCTTATACTTCATAACAATTATAATTCAGGACTAATGTTCTCATACCTCATAACAGTTATCATCCAGGAGTTATGTTTTCAAACTTCATAAAATTTATAATTCAGGACTCATGTTCTCACTTCATATACTCATATTTCATAAAATTTATAATTCAGGATTCATGTTCTCATACCTCATAACATTTATAATCCTGGACTCAAGTTCTCATAGTGTATAACATTTATAAACTGGGACTCATGTTCTCATACCTCATAACATTTATAATCCAGGACACAGGTTCTCATACCTTATAATATTTATAATCCTGGACCCAGGTTCTCATACTTCATAATATTTATAATTCAGGATGCATGCTCTCTTACTTCATAACATTTATAACCCAGGACTCACGTTCTCATACCTCATCACATTTATCATACAGGACTCATGGTCACATACCTCATAACATTTATACTTCAAGACTCATGTTCTCACACTTCATAACATTTAAAATTCAGGACTCATATTCTCATACTCCATAACATATATAATCCAGGACACATGCTGTCATTCCTCGTAACATAACATTAATTATTCAGGACTCATATTCTCATACTCCATAACATTTATAATCCAGGACGCATGCTGTGATTCCTCATAACATAACATTTACTATTCAGGACTCATGTTCTCATACTTAATAGCATTTATAATTTAGGACTCAAGTTCTCATACCGCATAATATTTAAAATCCAGGACTCATGATGTCATATCTCATAACATTTATAATTCAGGATGCATGTTCTCATACTTTATAACATTTATAATCCAGGATTCATGTTCTCATACCTCATAATATTTAAAACGCAGGACTCTTGTTCTCATACTTCATAACATGAATAATTCACGACTCATGTTCTCATACCTTATAATATTTATAATCCTGGACTCAAGTTCTCATACTGTATAACATTTATATTCCGGGACTCAGGTTCTCATACTTTATAACATTTATAATTCAGGACTCAAGTTCTCATATCTTATAATATTTATATTACTGTACTCAGGTTCTCATACTTTATAACATTTATAATCCAGGACTCATGTTCTCATACCTCATAACATTTATAATCCAGGACTCAGGTTCTCATACCTTATAATATTTATATTCCTGTAATCAGGTTCTAATACTTTATAACATTTATAATCCAGTACTCACATTCCCATACCTCATAACATTTATAATCCAGGACTCAGGTTATCATACCTTATAATATTTATATTCCTGGGCTCAGGTTCTCATACATTATAACATTTAGAATCCGGGATTCATGTTCTCATACCTCATAACATTTATAATCCAAGACTCGGGTTCTCATACCTTATAATATTTATATTCCTGGACTCAGGTTCTCATACTTAACATTTAGAATCCGGGATTCATGTTCCCATACCTCATAACATTTGTAATCCAGGATTCATGTTCTCATATCTCATAACATTTATAATCGCAGGACTCATGTTCTCATACCTCATAATATTTATAATCAGGACTCATGTTCTCATATCTCATAACATTTATAATCCAGGACTCATGTTCTCATACCTCATAATATTTATAATCAGGACTCATGTTGTCATATTTCCTAACATTTATAATTCAGTGCTCATGTTCTTATACTTCATAACAATTATAATTCAGGACCAATGTTCTCCTACCTCATAACAGTTATCATCCAGGATTTATGTTCTCAAACTTCATAACATTTATAATCCAGGACTCATGTTCTCACACTTCATAACATTTAGAATTCAGTACTCATATACTCATATTTCATAAAATTTATAATTCAGGGCTCATGTTCTCATACTCCATAACATTTATAATCCAGGACGCATGCTGTCATTCCTCATAACATAACATTAACTATTCAGGACTCATGTTCTCATAATTAATTGCATTTATAATTCAGGACGCAAGTTCTCATACCGCATAACATTTAAAATCCAGGACTCATGATGTCATACCTCATAACATTTATAATCCAGGACTCGTGTTCTCATACCTCATAATATTATATCCAGGACTCAAGTTGTAATACCTGATAACATTTATAATCGAGGACTCATGTTCTCATAACTCATAAAATTTATAACCCAGGACTCATGTTCTCAAACTTCATAACATTTAAAATTCAGGACTCATATTCTCATACTCCATAACATTTATAATCCAGGACGCATGATGTCATACCTCATAACATTTATCTTCCAAGACACATATTCTCATACCTCATAACATTTATAATTCAGGCCTCATGTTCTCATACCTCATAATATTTTTAATTCAGGACTCATGTTCTCATACCTCATAACATTTTTAATTCAGGACTTATATTCTCATACCTCATAACATTTATAATTCAGGACTCATGTTCTCATACCTCATAACATTTTTAATTCAGGACTCATGTTTTCATACCTCATAACATTTATAATGCAGGACTCATGTTCTCATACCTCATAACATTTTTAATTCAGGACTCATGTTCTCATACCTCATAACATTTATAATTCTGGACTCATGTTCTCATACCTCATAATATTTATAATCAGGACTCATTTTCTCATACATCATAACATTTATAATCTAGGACACATTTTATCATACCTTATAACATTTTTAATTCAGGACTCATGTTCTCCTACCTCATAACATTTTTAATCCAAGACTCACATTCTCACACATCATAACATTTATAATCCAGGACTCATGTTCTCATACCTCACAACATTTATAATCCAGGACTCATGTTCTCATTCTTCATAACATTTAAGCACTGTTCTGTGCATGCCTTTGTCTTCCTTGTAAGGCTGCCAACTTGAAACATCCAGCTTCTGAATTTTCTGTAACTTATGGATATAAGGCTGGTTTACATCTGATGGAGTTTTGTAAGGCTTCATTCACAGGTTAATTTTCTGTTGGATTTTCCCCCTTCATGCTGCCCCCAGGTCTGTGTGGACCTGCTAAATGTCTGTGACTGTTTATCTGTTCATTTACTGTCTCTAAGAGATAGGATCAGCTTACCAGTTTTGGAGTGATTTCACTGCAATGATTGCTTTGTTCTGTTACTACATCACACTAGAGTAACGCCATTACCAAAATGACGTTTCCATATTTTACCATCTTTTCTTCACTTCCATTATCGTCTATCCGAACATTAATTTAGCAGTTTCCTGATGCTCAGATAGTAGACCACAGGAATCATAGCTGTTTCTGTACAATATTCTATACTAACTCCTGGAAGAGGGCACTGGTACATGCCCAAACATTTGTCAACCCTTCCTTTTGCAGGCCTTCTGTCTTTCTACATGTCAATCAAACCCATGGCCTACTGCTATTTTGCAGCTGAACTTTCTGTGGAATATCATCAGGATATGGACACAGAAACTCAAAGGTATACTCTCTAAATGTCACAAGGTGACATCTAGTAACAGTATGTTCACAAATGGCACCCTCCCCAAGTAACCTGAATATCATCTAATTAGAGAATATTAAGGGGATAGAAAGCAGCAAAATGTTTCCAATTCCTAGCCAGCCAGAATATGAAGAATGTCACTGCAGGTTTGAAGGCTAGTGTGACCCTGCATCCCAGAGCATCATCAGTTCATTTACACTGACATGAAACAGGGCCTTGACACATTTTTGTTTTCAGACAGAATACTTCAAAGGACTGTCCACTGGAAAAATAGCCAAGCAATTCCATAAGAATTTTACAGAGCTAAAGAATCTCCATAATAAGTAAAGAGACTTGCATAAATATAATATATATATATATTTTTTTCCTATGTATATATCTGTGTGTGTGTGTATATATATATATATATATATATATATATATATATATATATATATATATATATATATATATATATATATATATATATATATATATATATATATATATATATATATATATATATATATATATATATATATATATATATATATATATATATATATATATATATATATATATATATATATATATATATATATATATATATATATATATATATATTACAGCTATAGGATTCTTAAAAGGGAAGAGGAATTGGACATCATTGAATTCCTGGCAGGCTTAATAAAATCAGTCTTGACTTCTCCAGTCAAAGGAGATGGCAAAACCCAGCATACTTACAGAGTACTTGTTCCAACATCTACAGAGAGCTGATCTCCAAATTAATTATTATTAAACAAGACAAATAGGGATTAAGAGGCACCTTGAACAAAAAAAAAATTAGGCATGGCCAGCACAGAACTGTACTTGATTATGGCTTTTCTTGAAAGTGTACAGAGCAAGATACATTGTCTTTTTCTCTATGAAATATTCTAAAGAGAAAATATAAATTAAAAATGTCTTCAGGATTATGACAAATGAAAGGTGAACAAACACTTGATCAGCACATCTGCATTCTGCAGTCACTGAAGGCAGATAAGAAGCAAACTTGAATAAAATTTATGGAAAGCAGCAACTTGAGAAAATTTTAGACATGCTACAGGTAGAAACAGTATGGCATTTACCTGGAAATCATCATCATCATCATCAGCCCCCCTTTTCCCAATTTTCTACATGGGGTCAGTGTATTGTGTTAAATGTCACCAACTCTCTTGATTCAATGCCACACTCCTGCCTTCTCCAACACTCATGCCTGATTGTTGCAGATCTTCTTTCACACAATCCATCTACCTCTTTCACTGAACGTCCTCGCTTCCTCTTACCTTCTTCCTGTCTGTCCCAAATCTTCCTCACCATATAGTCGTCTGCTTTTCTACATATGTGCCCAAACCACCGTAATCTGTTCTCTTTCATCTTTTCTGCAATAGGAGCTACTTTGGCTTCTCCTCATTTTTTCGTCTGTCCCCCAGTGTGCATCCTATCACCTTTCTCAGGCACTTCATTTCCATCACCTCTAGCTCCTTCAGTTGTTTTGCTTTTGCTGCCCAGGTTTCTGTACTATACAGTAGTAATTACTTTTCAGCTTCTTTGGCATTCTTCTGTCATAGACTACACTTGATACTCTATGCCAGTTGGCTCCAGTCCCTCTGATTCTAGCTTTGACCACTTCATTCAGACTACCCTTCTCCTCAACTACTCCTCCCAGATACTTGAATCTGTTTACCTGTTCCATTATCTTCCCTTCTATCTCTATTCTCAGCTTTTTCTGATTTCCCCAGTTTGCTGCCATTACCACCTTCTTATCTGTGCATAGTTTCATCCCATGTGCCTTCAGATTTGCATTTCATTCTCCTATCCTTTGCTGAATTCTAGCTCAGAGCCTGCCTGTACTGCCACATCATCTGCATACAGCAGCTTTGTTGATCCATCCATTCCAGCCTGTTTGTTAATGTAGTCCATTACCAATATTAACAGCAGTGGGCTCAGAGCTGAGCACTGATGTAAACCCACACCCACTGGGAACCCCTTTGTGAGGCTGAACACTGTCCATACTTGAGTCATTGCATCCTTGTACATAGCCTGCCATTCTATCAATGTTTCTGGGACTTCAAACCACCACAGTACTGCCCAGATCAGCTTTCTCTGGACCTTGACATATGCTTTCTCCAAGTCTAGGAATGCCCAGTTGGACTCTGTCCTCATTTCTACCTTCTTCTCAAGTCTCTGTCTCAATGCAAACATCGGGTCAGTTGTGCTGCATCCTGATCTGAACCCAAACTGCTCATCTCCCATCTTACATTCTACAACTCTGCATGTCTGTATATCAATCAACCTCTCCAGAACTTTCATGCAATGTGATAGGAGTTTGATGCCTCTGTACTGCCAATCTTGGAATGACTACAGCAAAATATAACAAGCGAAAGACTTGAGCCACTGCTAGCTACTGCTATTGTTTCTCATGTAAACTGGAAAGAGACAGGAAAGCATAAAGACAGTCTGGTATGATAATACTTATGAAAATTATATGAAAGACTTATCAGAGCAATATTTAATATTTGTCAACGATTGTGGGTGTCATCACTCCATTAGTTTTGGCTTTGTCTGGATTACTTGTGCTTTGAGGTGGAGAGGTATGTTGAGATGTATATAAGAATGGGGTTCTAACTAGAGATTCATTGAAATCTGACACTTTTAAAGGGAGATTTTTTGCCTAGAGTAAGGACTATAGGTGGTGCACCTGCAGTAAAGAAGGAAAGTTCATGGTATTGGTGGAGAACTGTGGACATCTTCCAGAAAAGGGAATCCAGTGGAAGCTGAGAAGACATTTTTTTCTGAGAACACCTACATATTGTGCATATAATTCCTGTACCACGGTGAAGCAGACGGGAAGTGCTGGACTTTACCTGGGAATGACCAATAGGCATGGGGAGTTTTGGACTGTGAAAAAGATACACGGTCTGTCATTTCAGAAAGCTTGTATGTTTGGTGCAAAATGTATTACCAAAATTTTAGATGTGTTGGAAAAATTTTGCTTACTACCTTTATGATTTGTTTCTAAGGTAAAACTGCATGAATTTTAAGAGACTCTGGATTTCAGTACATTCTCTAGAATATATTACAATAAAACAAGTTTATTTGCAATCAGGTGAGTATGGTTCTAAACTTCGGAAAATCTGACTTTGAGCCCAAAAAGGCAAATAACGTCTTATTTGGTGAAGATCCAAAAAAATTCCAGACAAAAAAAAAAAAAAATGGAAGCACTAGAATAAATCAACCAGCCAGGTAAATGAGGTAGCAATTTGTTTATTTATTAACATATTTATGTTTATTAATCTGATCATCATGTAACTGAAGTAGGCAAAGTGAACTTGTAGCATCTAATCAATGTTAGTATGACTGTGTTGGCAAACCATGGAAACTGAAACAATATCTATAAGCTTAAAGGTTCAAAAGTAAGAAAAGCATGTGTAAAATCCTGCACACTTAGGGTGCTATGAAAGCTTGTTGAAGCACAGTGAACTTCCACAATAATACAAAGTAATACTTACAGGAAATAACCCCCATCTCACATCCCCACTTCTCAAAGTACGGAAACCATGAGAAAGCTCAGTGTTAATAGCAAAGTGGCAACTTCCATAATCCTCAAAGTTCTGTGACCTCAACAAAGTTACAATGTGATAGTAAACAGCCTTTCAGTAGAGATAGTCATTAAATCCTAGTATGACAAAATTAACATTGCATTAACCCTTGAATCCAAGTTATAGATCAGGTCAGACGCACCAGACAAATCCATAGAACATAAATGGTTACAGAAAAAAAAACAATGCAGTGAATAATATATCATTCCTGAGGCATCACATGTTATATAATACAGACATGGAGACCAATGGTGTTCTCTAATACCAAAAATGAAATTAACAACATCTAGTAAAAAAGGTGAAGAAAGTCCCATATTACAAAAAAAATCATCAAAATAACTGTGTAACACTTATTTAAAACTTTATTTAAATGATTTTAGAGAGAACAGGCAGTCAGTGCATATTCACTCTGATTAGAGCAAGAGCATTCTCCAGCAGGATGTTAATGCACAGGTGATGTCTGGTAAAAGATAAATCCACCATTTCAAGGCAGCGTATTAAGGTGTCAGAAAAAAAGCAAACATGACATTTTTTACTCTTACTCTTACTTAAGCCTGCTTTGATGTTTAGTATGTGTAAAATTAAAAGAAAAAAATCAAATAAAGAAACTAAGGGAGGTGTGTGTGTGTGTGTGTGTGTGTGTGTGTGTGTGTGTGTGTGTGTGTGTGTGTGTGTGTACATATGTGACTGTGGGTGAGAGAGAGAGAGAGAGAGAGACAGGGAGTGGGGAGAAAGAGAGAGAGAGAGAGAGAGAGCATATAAAAACATCTTCCGACTGCAACAGACACATACCTCTCTACCTTGTAGCACAAAAAAATCTGAAGAAAGCCAAAAATAACGGGGGCACAAATTTTAAATATTGCTCTTAAACCTTAGATAGTTGCTAGAACAAAAGGTCTTGTGTTACCATGCATTTTTATGAAGGATATGAAGTCTGAAACTCAAATGCCTGTCATTATTTAGTGAATTCAGTCTTCACTGATTGCCACAAAATCCAGAAAACCACAAATTTTATGAGGATCAGACCAAAAACATGAGTCACAAATCTGGATATTCTGCAAAAATCTGGACAGCTGAGATGTATGAACAGATAGTCCATCAGCATGCAAGTACAAAACTGCAATGTCTGGCATTATTGGCTAATTTTAATCTTGAGTAATCAACCAGCAATTCTAATTGGGATAAAGCAGAACTACGTGATAAAATCAGGAACAGTAAAGAGGTATTGGGGGGGGGGGGGGACAACTGCAGTGCCTTTTTGTCTATGATTTTTTTTTCATTCATTTGCTCACAAGACATCTGATGTATAGTTACTAAACAAATTGGATGTAATTTCTGTGCATATGTGTGTCTGTGTGTTTGTGTGTGTGTGTGTGTGGGGGGGGGTAGCTGTTAAATACTTGTATAACTTATACTTTGAATGTAAAATACTTCCTCCAATAACAATTACATATGCTACAGCAAGTTTGAAACATTAGATCGAGGAAGTATTTTACATCAAAAATATATAAAAAGTGTATAGGGATAAAAATACAAATACAAAATAATTGAAAAGCTAGCCTGTTCTCTAAGCTGTGATATCAGGCCTTAAAACACTCCTGAGCAGGTGTTATTTTTCCAATAACATACCCTGAAAGGCATTATTGCTTGCCCAGTGGATAAAGCTACAACTTTTATTTATTTTTTTATTTATTTAGGTTCATAAGTTCACAGGTTCATAGGAAGGTACTAGGCTATCTGCCCAAGGGCAATTATAAGTCTAGCCAGAGTGTTGGCTTTCACCACCCCATTGATTAATTAACTGAGACTCTGTCAAGCAGAGCCAATGAAGTGATCCCAGGGATGTATTTCCTGTTACCCATCCACTTGTCAAGGCTTCTCTTGAAGAGTGTTAGTGAGGGGCTTCACCTAATGTAGTTAGGAATTTTGTTCCAAAGCATGGGGAGTCTCTGTGACAGGAATCTATCCCTCCAGCATGTTTTATTTATGGTTGTGGTGAGGTTTAGCTCACTAGAGTGCGTGGCTTGCAGTGACCTGGATTTCTTTAGGTGGAGCATGTCCATCAATTCTGAGTTGGACATGGCTTTGTAAGTCAGGCAGAGATCACCTCTGAGTAAGCGATATGCCACTGAGTACAGCCAGAGTTTTTTCAGTCGGGCTGCATAGGACATATGTTTGAGGCCAGTAATCCTCTTGGTGAGGTGCTTTTGTGGTCTTTCAAGTTGTTGGAAGTGTCTTGTGAGGTACATCCCAAATGGGGCATTGTACTCTATGATGGGTCTGAAGAGTGACGAGTAGAGGGGCACTATAACCTCTTTATTTCTAAATGCGAAATCCTTAGTAATTAGATGGACCACATGGAAGGATTTCCTAACTACTTTGGCAATATGACTGTCAAAGGAGAAATTACTATCTACCTGGGTCCCCAGATCTCTTAATACCTCTTCTGTATTAAGGGGGCTGCTGCCTATGTGGTAATTCGTGGGTGTTTTGTTTTTCCCAAATGGGATGACTATGCATTTTTTGGCATTTAGCTTGAGGCCATGACTTTGACATCAGGTGTCTGTCTCAGTAAGGCCTTTTTGGAGGATGTCCGTGTCAGCCGGAGAGTCAATTATGGCTCCCAGTTTGCAGTCATCAGTGAACTTGGTTAGCCATAGTCCTCCTGTGTTTGCCTGTACTTTTTAGAAATATATGCCGAACAGTAGGGGTCTCAGAACTGAGCCTTGTGGGACACCACTTGTGACTGGTCAGACCTGGAGCCTGCTATTCTTACCGTGTGAGTTCTGTCTGTAAGCCAGTTGGCAACCCATCTTGTGATGAAGGGGTTTATGTTCAGGCTGGTGAGTTTTTCTATAATACCCGAGTGAGGAATGGTGTTGAACGCCTTGGCGAGATCAAGGTAGGCTGTGTGAACCACCTTTCTCTCATCTATGGCCTTTGTAACTGTCTTGAAGAAGTCAACCAGGTTTAGTAGGCATGATCCGCCCTTAACAAAACCGAACTGGGTCAGGTCAATGTTTGGAGGTTCCCAATGTCTTTGTTAATGAGTTCCATGATGACGCGCTCCATAGCCTTGCAGACCAGGCTAGTCAGGCTTATGGGGCAATAGTTACCAGGATCAGTTGTGGCCCCTCCTTTGTGGAGTGGAATAACCATTACTGTGTGCCATTCTATGGGCATGTAGCCTGTGGAGAAGCGCAGGTTGAACAGCGTGTTTAGGTGGGGGTTAGATCGTTCTGTAGTTCATGCAAGATGCAGCCTGGGACACCATCTAGCCCCACTGATGCTGTGTTTTTGGATTTTGAAATGGCTGTTTTCACTTGTGCTTCTGTGATTTCCAGGACACTACACTTTTCCGGTATTGTTGTGGGCCCTTTTGAAGGTGAGAGGGAGGTGAAGTTTGCACTGAATCTATCTGCCAGTATGTTGGCAAGATCAGTAGGTTCAGTATATTTTGTGCTATTTTGCACTATCTCATAGCATATCTGTGAGCTGCCACTTAGATTCTTGACAAACGGCTAATAAACTACAATTTCTGGGCCAGAACCACCCCTCTTGTGGTAGATAGGCTACCTAGTGCTTACCACTCCCACTGATAAGCCAAAAGGCTTCCCTCCAACAGAGAAAGGCTTGCGGGACTCAGAAGCTTACCAACAGTCCTGGATACAGCAACTCTGTATCTGGACTAGGCTAGTAACAGGAAAGGTGGGAAACAAGCGCAATTGCAGCTTTTAAACCAGAAAGTTGAAAGAGATGGGAAAAAACTGCCCAAACAGCTAGTAGCTACAATTTCTGGGCCAGGAACCACTCCTCTTGTGGTAGACAGGCTACCTAATGTTTACCACTCCCACTGATAAGATAGAAGACTTCCCTCCAACACAGAAAGGCTTGGGGGGGGGGGGCTCAGAAGCTTACAAAGAGTCCTGGATACAGCAAATCTGTACCTCGACTAAACTAGTTACAGAAAAGGTGGGGAACAAGTGCAAACACAGACTTTTAAGCCAGCAAGTTGAAAGAATTTTTTTTTTTTTTTTTTTTTTACAGAAAAGCAGCTAAAACTGCAGTAAATATAATTCAAATGCAGTGGAGGCTAGCACACGTATATCAATATTATGGCAAATACAGTTTAATTAAATGCAATTAAATTAACAAATGACTATAAAACAAGTGCAGAAGGCATTAAATTAGAAGGCTACTAACAAGCAGTAATAAGTTCAGAGTAAGAACAACTGAACAGATAGCCTGCAGAACAGCAACTATGACAGGTACAGTAAGAGCAGCTGACTATATATATATATATATATATATATATTTTTTTTTTTTTTTTTTTGAGGGAGGGAACACAGCAGGATTAAGAGGCTACGGGGATTGTCCTTCTCAAATGCTCTCTTTGTACACAGTAGGAGTGCCTGAAATCAAAATATGATCTCACTGCACTCAGTTCACTGAGCAAATGAGAGAGGCCCAGAAGGAGTATCCACATACAAACTTACAAGAGGGGTGGGCAGTTTCAAAGCCACCAAGATTAACACCAAGACAAGAACAGGGAGGATGGGTGGGACAAACACAGTGGAGACACAAGAGACAGAAATAGAAACAATACAGCACCACTATAAATAATAGGCAAGTGTATAAATATAACACAGTGCAAGTTAAAGTGGCAAAATGTGTACTTATCAGTTTGAAATAGATTTCAACTCTGCACAGCAAGTCTATCAGATTTCCAACAGTTCACAGAAATGCAATCTGTATTGGAATTACAATGAAATACACCTCAGGCGATGACTAACAGCTAGGATGTGGGCTGGCTCAACAACCCCCTCCCTGAAACTAGCCTGAGCTACCCTGATAAAAAAACACAGTGGAGGCACAAGAGACAGAAACAGAAACAATACAGCACCACTATAAATAATAGGCAAGTGTATAAATACAACACAGTGCAAGTTAAAGTGGCAAAATGTGTACTTATCAGTTTGAAATAGATTCCAACTCTGCACAGCAAGTCTATCAGTTTTCCAACAGTTCACAGAACATTTGTTTTATTTATTTTATTTTATTTTACATTTGTTTATTGGGAAAGTCTGACTGGACCCGAGTCCCTTTTCAGTGGAGGCCCAGGGAGAAAAGCTTCATAAAATACATCTAAGTAAACATCAATTGTATATACACATTATTACAAACAGTGTAAAGTTCAATCATAATAAAACAGACACTGATGGTATTTTCACATTAATACATGCAAAACAAACAATAAAACAAATTACATTAAGTAAAAGGATACAAATTAAAGTAAATGCAGTAGATTTCTTTAACAAGAATGCAGATGTGTCAACATTAATCTATAGCCAGAGTAGGTGAGGGTTATCCCTTTATAGTTTAGTATTTGCATTGTTTTGTGTACCAGATGGTGTTGTGTCCTACAGGACAATTTAACCAAGAGTATTATTGTATGTGCATAACTATGTATTGGATAAATGTGTTTTAAGTAGTTTTTTGAAATGGGATATGCTAGTAGTTGATGCTATTGTGGCAGCAAGTACAGTAAACTCTCGGTTAACCGAAACTCAAGCATCTAACAAAAATTATCGAAGAAATTCAGTACAGTTTCATGTGTTGCACTTTGTGTCCCCCCCCCCCCCCAGAAACATACCTTTCGTTTTTAGAGTTTTAGAGTTTTAAATAGGAAGGAAGATAAGAATAAATTTCCTCTCTCCCCAACCTGAGAACAATTCAAACCAAACGGTATAGGGTACAGTATTAGGCCTAGTTTTAATAGTAACTCTCAGGCAACCAGAAACTAGTTATCCAGCATCTACCAATCTTCATGGGTGCCGTTTAACTGAGACTTTGCTGTACATTTCAGATTTTGGCTATGTGGCTTAAAAAGAGTGAATTAGCTGCAGTATTATTGACTTTTGTTACATTTATCAGGGATTTATTGCTGGAACACAGCAGGCTGTTATTTGAGTAAGGTCGTAGCAAATTTTGCAGGCCTGTTTTTTTTTCTGGCTTGTTGACTATTTTATGTGCCATATTTAGTTGGTTGTATAGTAGAAGTTGAGGAAATTCTAACCAGCAAAATTGCTTGAGAACTGAGCAATGATGAGACATGTATGGAGAGTCTGTGGCAAACTTGGCAGGAGTCTAGTGCTAATTCCACTTTTCTCAAGTTAATGAGAATTGGGCAAGCTTATAGCAGAGCTGAGATAAGATGTATTTGGGCAATAGTTGCTTTTGTGCTTTTTGTAAGATACTATATATTTCTATATAATGTTTCCAGTTTTTGTGCACTTTTTGGATGGTTTGGGATATACTGATCTCAAATCTCATACTTGTATCTATCTCAGCTCCTAATAATTTAGCGTGAGCTACTGAAGAGATTACAGTGTTGTTTGAGTGCATGATGTTAAATGAGGGGGGGTACAGTTGAGGATGTAGGATGGAAAAGCATGAGCTTGGTTTTATTGGGATTCAAGATTAGCTGAGAATTATTCGACCATGCTTCAACCGAGGAGAAAGTGTTTTGCATTATTATTTGTAGTTCTTGTAAAGATGGGGCATTGCAAATTAGGGTGGAGTCATCTGCGTACTGAACATTAGTAGCATGTGGTGATGCTGTATGGAGTTTGTTAGTAAATAGTGTGAAAAGTAGGGGGCCCAAGATGGAACCCAGAGGAACTCCTAAGGTAGATACAAATGTGAGCACACCAACAGAGCCAGCCAAAATACAATTAATCCAAAACAATGTTTTATTCCAAAAATTCTTGATAGATCAAGAAAGATGGAGGATATGAAATGGCGATTTTTTTCTATGTAGGTTAATTTTATTAGTAAAAGACATTAGAGCAGTGGTAGTACTGTGATAGGGACGGAAATCACGTTCAGTATTGGATAAAAGTTTGTTAGTCTGTAAGTAGTGCATGATTTGCATGTGTTTACACCTTTCTAGAATCTTGGATAGGAGGATAGGATGGCAATAGGGCAGTAGTTAGACGGGTCAGTTTAGTTGCCTCCTTTGTGTAGTGGTATTATAGGAGTTATTTTCCATATGGTGGGGATCTTATGTTCAGAAATGGATGTGTTGATTTGTATGGATACTGGGTATGTGATAGTATCAGCAGCAATTTTGAGGAAGTCAGCTAGTAGACCATCAGCAGCTAGAGTAGTGGGCTTTAGTTTTTAAGCAGTTAGTTTTTTAAGCATGTCAGTAGAGACAGGTTTTAGAGAAAAGGAGTTTGTGCTGTTCCCTGGGTTTGTTATAACAGGAGAGGGGGTGGAGTTTTGCTGTCTAGAAAGTGCTAGAATAGTCTCTGTAAAGAATTTATTAAATTGATTTGCTTTGTCTTCAGAGTTATCAGAAGTAGACAGGGAAGGTTTCCTGCCTTTTCCTGGAAGTAGTATGTTATTAACCAAATGTTTTGTGGATTATTCTGGTGCTTGATTTGGATGTTGTGATGCTAGTTTACTTTGTCATGTTTAATTAGTCTCTGTTTTGTTCCATAGTTCATGAAAAGCTTATTTTGTAACTTGTGACCTAGTTTTGTATCACTGTTCCTAGGCTTTGTCTCTTGATTTTAGCATTGATCTGGATTCTTTGCTTAGCCACAGGTCACTGTTGGACTTTATTCTTGATGTTCTGGAAGGGGCCTGTGAGTTCAGAATATTTAAAAAGGTATCACTAAAGTATTTTACTGTATCATTTAATGGGAGTTGTTTAAGTGGAGTCCAATTGCATTGTTTTAGGGTAGTTGTGAAGTTATTGGCATCAAAGTTCTTTTTGTTCCATATCATACATCTCAACCTCTTAGAGCAAGAAATCTGGACAAAGCCATAAATAAAAGTGGCACAAAGGCCCAAAATAGGGACAATTTTAAATATTGCACTTACAAACTTAGAAAGTTGACAGAATAACAAGTTTTACATTAGCATGAATTTTCTGAAGGGTATGAAGTCTGAAACTCAAATGTCTATCATTATTTTCTAACTTCAATCTTTAATGATTTGCCACTAATTTGCAAGAAAAATTACAATTTTATGAAAAAATGGATCAAAATATAAGGTACAAATCTGGACATTATGCAAAAATCTGTACAGTTGAGAGATATGTTCCAGATTGTACAGTAATTAATTCACTTTGATGGGTTTGTATGATGCTTAATTAGGAAGGTTGAGATATGATCACTAAGGCTGTCTGGGAGGCAGCCTTAGTGACAGGACATGGTTGGTCTGTTTGTTAGCATCCAGTCCTATAAGGAGTGCGTATTAGATGATTTGTCAGTCCTAGTAGGAGTTTGGATGATTTGACCAAAACCGTGGAGGTTTATATGATTAATAGAGTTGTGGGAGCTACAAGTTAACCAGTCTTTGTTAAAGTTGTCCATAATATTAGTTTCCTGGGGTAGTGTTTTTTATGTCCAATGGAATATATTTTATAGTGTGGGGATGTTGTTACCTGGTTGGGGGGGTATCGATTCCTATTATATTTATTTGTTTCCTGGAGTTATTTTTTAGTTTGGTAAGGATTATTTCTGCATTGTTATAGTTGGGGGTAATGGGATCTAACATTTCTAGTGTTAGGTGATTTTTAAATAGAATGGTAACTCCACCTCCCCATTTGTTTTTTCTGTCAACCTACAGATACGGCACATTGGAGCAAGATTTTCATTGTCGGTGATGTCATGTTTTAGCCATGTTTCAGTAAGCAGTACAATGTCTGGTGAGTACAGGGACAGACTACCATGGAGATCATGTATTTTACTTGTGATGTTTCTGATATTAATGTTTAGCATTAGGAGATCTACTGTTTTCTTAGGAAGGTTTAGAGAAGGCTGGATGTATTTGTTATGTTGGGAAGTTGTACTGTGAAGTACAGATATTGGGGCATGGTTGGGGTGAATGTCTCCAGTTAGAGCTAGTTAATTACTGTTTTAATAAGTTTTTCCCATGTACCTGTCATATTTCCAAGATATTCCAGGGAGCTTTTCCTAAGAGAGTACAGTGTAGGGGGGTCATGTGAATGAATGTTGCATAAAAGATTTTGGGGAATATGAGAAGACTGTTGGATTTTGATTGCTGTGGGTGTGGGGTAGGAGTGACTTGGTACTGCATTGGTTCTTTTAGGTTAACATGATAAGATGTAATCTGAGCATTTAAAGCTAGGATTATTACCAGGGAGGTTTGTAAAAATAACATATTGATGTAATAGGATCTGTTGTTATTAGTTGCTAAAGGGGTTTTACTTTGAGGACTAATGGTATAAGGTTGCAGTTAAGACAGTTTATTAGGCTGTGATATAGGGCAAGGGGTGGTGATTGTACTGAATTTAATATTGATGAGTTTTAATTTGAGCTGTCCTGTGATTGGCTGAAAAAGTTGTTGGGTGTAACGTAGCTCAATTGTAGGTGTGGTGGGGTGGGTGGGAATTGGTGGTAGGGTAGGGAAGCAAAGTGATCCTGAGTGGAGTGAGGGTGAAGGGATGGGGAAGAACCAGGCCACCTAATTAAGGCACTACAGAAACAATCAGTGAGAGAGGCTCATACAAGTCAGTATCAGCACTTTTCACTGTAGAGCTAGATACGCAGATGAGATGACCTAGGTGATGCACAAGGCACCTTATGAGATACTGTTAAACTGTTATGTCACAGCTCAAAATATTTAACAGCAACTGTTTCAGGAAAGTATTAGTTCAATTATGCAAAGATGCAGGAAAAATAGGTGTATCATAGTTTACCTTTATCTTCTACAGTAAAATAGCTTCTACTTAATGTTTTTGGGCTGAGCTAGAAGTAAAGAAAAAGAACTCCTAGTTAATTGCAGTGAGTTGTATGAGTGAGAGCATGTTGATATAATGTATCAGCATAATGCAGGTAAAGTAGAAATGTGAGCATACCATAATATAGAGACAGAAAAGGGGTGCCCTGAGGAGAGATACTGTCCCGGCTAGTGTGCATGCCTTTCAACACAAAGGTTATGTACCACTACAGCTGATACACTTTTCTCTGTTTTTGAGATTTACAATGTCCTTTTCAGGTTTGAGGGCCGTAGTAATTGCAAATGTCTACTGGGGATGCCATTATTCGAATGCTGGTGCAGTGTGACAGAATCCACTACTGCAAAGAATAATGAAGATAAATGATGGGAGAGTTGGGTTAGTGACAGAAAACCAAAGCACTAATACATAGAAATCTTCATATGCAAAACATATTGGTAGGATTGCAGGCTCCTAATAAGTGAGTAGAAAGTAACTGATGAAGACAGGATGACAGACAGGAAATGGCCGGACAGAAATCTAACACCAGCTGCTGAAGGAGCTGTGATAAGTTGTAACATTTAGATTGAAACATCAGTAAATGGTTGGGAGTTCAAGTGCTGATCAGAAGCACATTGTGCAGTGCTTAAGATACGTGGGAAACTGTGTGTCCACCTAGCAGTTATAAGGGTAAGGGCTCCGATTGTTTTAGAACTGAGTGAGTCACATCTCGGATTCAGTAAGTTTCCCTGTTGGAGAGACACACAGATCAGAGTTAAGCAGTTTTGAAGTTTATGCTGGCAGGAAGAATAGTATTTCTGTCTGTATATGGAGAACTGTTTTGTTAAACTCAGTAATGCTATCCCTATTTAGACATGAAAATAAAACAACATATTTCACCAAGGGTGGTTTGGGAAGGAGAGGTTTTATAAGAGAAAGCTGTGATAATTGTTGCAAAGTATATTTAACCTTAGGAATTCCTTATCATGATTGCATTAGACAGCTTTTTTTTCAAAATTTGCTTGGCAGTGAATTTAAAAGCTACAGCAGAACTCACAATCATGGGTTTGCTGCTTCAACCCAATACTTAAATTACTCAGCCTAATCACATCTATACAATGAGGAAAGGGGGACTTCCTCTATGATAACGTCCTTTGAAATTGGGCACACACTCACATTCAGGTTAGTCACATACCTATTCATTTAAACCAGTGTACATTACTAAACTTAACAATTAATGTTAAGATGTTTTTACTGGATTCTTAGCATCATGGGTGAGAGCCCTTATGTGTTTATATGCCATATTTCAGTGAGAAATGTTTTAGTAATTGTTATTCCTGCATAACAGATATAGGATAATGTACACACTAAACACTCACGTATTTACAAGCAGTAACTTGAGAAACTGTGAGCAGCTAATTCCATGTAACAGTTAGAGGATAATGTGAAATCTAAATAGATTCCAGGATATTTATGAGTTTGTTTGTTTGTGTCTTTCGGCTTTTCCCGGTTAGGGGTCACCACAGTGGAACTCTGGTCTGCTAATGATTGGTAGTGGATTTTTACATACTGGGTTACCAGCCCTGATGCACAACCTTCAATGAAGGCACGCCCCATTCACGTATGTCTCCACACAGAAGACGCTCTAGCTGAGAATCGAATGGGACAACGTCTTGCTGTGAGGTGACAACGCTACCGCAGCACCACCACCGCAGTTAGGATATTTATGAGTAAAAACTTGAATAAATGTGAACAGTTAATTCCACAAAATATTTAAGGCTAATATAGGCTTTAAGCAGTTATCTAGATGTTTAAAATGTGAGTAAGTGTAAACATTTAATTTGATATAACAGCTGTAAGAGAATGTAGGCCCTAACCAGGTCACCCAGGTGCTTATGAATACTAACTTGAGTAGCTGTCAACAGTTAATTACATATGACAGTTTCAGGATAAGGTAGGTTCTTTTAAGAACAACCAGGTACTTAAAAGTAGCAACTTGGGGTGTGGGGGTAAAAAACAAAATGTCAACAAAACTAGCAACATCCGAAATCAATTTTTTGCAGAGGGTCAAGCCCTCCTACACCTACCACACTTCATGCAAATTATATATACAAATTCTTAGTTGCACAACAGTGGATAAAGGGTATAAATCTTTTCTTTAAATAAAACTAAATGGTGCTGATATTTTTAAATTTACATATTTGTGAGTTTAGATATTTCTGATTTTAGATCTTTTTTGTCATTATTATGTGTTTAGATATTATTCAGATTAGATCATTATATATGGATCCTCTTCTAAATCCCAAATCACAGAACACTGATGTTTCCCAGGGCAAACACTTGCCTAGCATGTGGAAAGATGCCCCATTCCCCACTGTAGTGTGTTCCCAGATTTAGTATATACAGTTGGGGGGGGGGGGGGACCTAGATGGCTGTGATATAGGTCAGTGTGTTTACTTTAGGTGTTGGACAAGTGTTTACTTGCCCTGGAAAACATCAGCGGTTCATGACTGTCAGTCTTCGGTATTGTTGTCTCGACATTCTGAACTTCAGTGTTCTGCTATTTGCGATTTAGAAGGTAATCTGTAGATTTACACACACACACACACACACATATATATATATATATATATATATATATATATATATATATATATATATAATACAGGTCTACTTCATATGATCGACAGCTCATATGGTCGACAAACATAACAATGACACCAAAACACTTAAAGCTCAAAACACCTAAAGCTCATATGATCGACACTCATAACATCCACACATGAAATCCAGAGCACTGTGCCCTTTCCCCACCGTAACACGACCCTGGAGTAGGAATAAATAGTTAGGGGGGTGTGGGGGGTGAAGCTCCCTACATTATCTACATGAATATAGTCAATCCCATTAAAAGTATCCATATGTATGTTTAAAATTTATGACATATGTGGGGGGCTTCGCCCCCTCCAACTATTTATTCCTACTCCAGGGTCGCACTACAGTGGGGCAAGGGCATAATGATCTGGATTTCATGTGTCGATGTTATGAGTGTCGATCATATGAGCTTTAGGTGTTTTGAGCTTTCAGTATTTTGGTGTCAGTCAAATGGCTGTCGATCATATGAGCTTTCAGTCATATGAAGTAGACCCATACACACACACACACACACACACACACACACACACACATATATATATATATATATATATATATATATATATATATTTTTTTTTTTTCCACAGAATGTCCAAATTTTGCCTCATATTTTCAGTCTATTCTTCGAAAAGTTTGTGGTTTTCTGGCAAATCACAAGTAAAGTCACTAAATAATGACATAAATTTGAGTGTCAGACTTCATATCCTTTAGAAAATGCATACTAACAGAAATCTTGATATTCTAACAAACATTTAAGTTTATAAATGCAATATTTCAAATCTCCCCCTACCTGTGGGCCTTTGTCTCACCAATATTTTATGATTTGTCCAGATTTCTTGCTGTGAGAGGTTGAAATATATGATATAAATGACTCTATGACAAGTATTCAAAGTACCAATACACCAATTATCAAAATGTCAAATGCTTGTAATACAAATAAAAATATTCTTATTACAAAGATTTGAAAAAAAAAAACTTTGGGAGGAAAGCAACCCCCCTCCCATAACTCACATCCCCTGCTAATCATATATACCTAGCTTTTTTATTTTCTGAAAGTTTCTGCTTCGATGGGGCTGTTGGGAATCCATATACACACACACACACACACATACATATATTTATATATATATAGATATAGATATATATATATATATATATATATATATATATATATATGTGTGTGTGTGTGTGTGTGTGTGTCTGTGTGTGTGTGTGTGTGTCTGTGTGCATTTGGCTGCATTTGGGTATATATAAATATCAAAACTTGTGGAAAGTAGTAAGGGATTTATAATTAAGTTAGGAAGGTTACAGTAGGTAGTAAGGTCAAACAAACAAATATATAACTGAGACAAGACAGCTAAGAGATGTGTGACAAAATCAATGATGTGGAAGACAATGGAGAAGGGGGCATCAGACACACAGGAGAAAGACATTGCCGCTGCTGTGGGGATAATAGAGATGAGTGTGGCAGCTGGTGAGGCCACTAGCGGTGATGAAGTAGCCACTGGTGTTGTGACAGGCCTGAAGGGTGCAAGGAGTTCCACTGTGGATATTGATGCATATAAATGTAAAATGCGAAAAAAGCAGTACGTGCATGGGTTTGGGAAAGAAAAGCATAGATACATTACATCATCATCAGTGTTTCTTCACTTCACCCATATAATACTACAAAAATTAGCAAAACAGCCATCCTATTTTAACAATAATATGCAAATATGTAACACCTATGAGAACTGAAATCACACTTGCAAAATGAAGGAATAGAAGAGAAAAAGGTGTACAGCACAAAAGATACTTGAAACCATGATCTTCATCACCTGTATTGCTAAAGTCACTTCACTTACAGATCAAGTTACAGCAAAGGTCAGACAAAAGCCTTCAGGGAAACACACAATAGCTGTGTGCCCCACATTTGCAGAATGAAAGAATTAGGCCTCCAACAACAAAAACTACTACTACTACTGAGGACTCCACCTTTGGGATCTGAAGTCATTATACACTGGCAGACTTGGCAGGGATTTAACAGAATGGGTTGCGAGAGGAGGCTCTCCATCTGGCCGATTCAGCCATTTAATCACTTGTCAATTACCTCCCTCAGAGTGTCTGCTGGCTACCAATGGGTGACAAAGGTGTCAGCTCCACTGGCACTGCTGCTGGCATGTACAAATGTCCTAGAATATGATGCAGAGTTACCTGTGGTGGGTAGTGTAAGTGGGGCAGGAGGTGTAAAGTGACTGTGGCAAGCTGGGACCTACATGTGCTGGGCACTTCTGGTGGGATTGGTGGTAGTAGTGGTGTTGCTACTGCTGCCTGTTAGGGGCTAAGAAATCTTGCATGAGTGGTGTGTGCTGGACTTTATACTGCTACTGCTTATAGAAGTAAAATTAATGGACAGAAAGAACCATCTGCGGAACAGACTTCCTGTACATGTCAAGCAGAGTACCTCACTGACCCTCTTAAAGTGCAACCTTGGTAAGTGGATGGGAAACCACAAATTTATTCCAGGTGTTCCACCATTGTCCATCATTGACGGGGGCAACAGGTGCTGACTGAGGGTTTTTTTGGGGGGATCAACTCTTTGCTAGGCTTGTAAGGACCCCAGGGTCATTAGTCTAGTAACCTCCTATGTTCCTATGATAATATGTTACATAAATGTGTGTAACAGAAAGGACAGTGACTATGGAGAGGGAGGGAGATACAAATACAGTGAAAAAATAAAGCTAATATGTACTTGTCTTATGATTTAGTTATGCCTAATACAACTGAGTGAATAAAAAACATGCTTCCCAATATAACAAGGAGGCTAGCATTGACAAATAAGAGTGGGACCTGAAACCACAGCCTTCAACATCAGCATTCTGAAGGTAAAAGGATTAATGTGATGAGCCACCTAGACAAAAGAAAAGGGGTCTGTCCTCCAAGACACAGTAATAGGATGTCTGTAACAAATGTACATATAGAAAGAGAAATGCTACTCAGACATGCATGTTCCTCACAAGTCATCAGTGAAGGAGGCAAGTATATTTATGATTGTTCATGACAGACATGTTCACCTACCCAGAAAATGAAGCTTATATGTATTTCCTACATCTAATCCTGTATTTAGTATAATGACTCAGGAACCACAACAGGAAATTATCAGGAAAGACATGGGGGATGAAGAAATGAACGCACAGGTATGATCACAATGTGAGCCCACATTGTCCAAGTAAATAGGATACATGCTTGCATACACACACACACACACACACACACACACACACACACACACACACACACACACACACACACACACACACACACACACACACACACACACACACACACACACACACACACACACACGCACTCACACACACACACACACGTACACAAATAGCATTTTGAATTATGAAAGTTATCACATAAGTGGCAGTGACTAATGAAACGTATGTGGTATGCAGATGAATATATATACTGCTTTTAATATTAAAAGTGATACATACTGAAGTGAGTACACTGATGCTTCCCTCTCCTCCTGCTATGCAGCTGTCTATTCATTGCAATCCTTTCAGGAGTTATGAAGAGAAAGAAGATACCCTCACTACACACTTGGATTTCCCGGGTCTGCCCAGTTCTCTGCACTCTAACATTTGGTGGTGAGCTGGCTTAATCAGCTTATAGTTTAACATATTTCATGACCCTAGCCTCAAGAACATATGGTCTCAAGGCTGAAGACATCGACAATTAACCATTGGCTCAAGAAGGCCTTGTATGTAGAACTCATTTCAGCATGTTTGCTGTTTAACAAATTAAGTGATAAAATAGGCTGGGGTTATCTAATAGTGTACTCAATAACTTTACAGCACAAGCTTATACAAATGTTTTAAAATTTTACTTCACTTCTCAAGTATAAAGACATCCATTATATTAAACATCTGTAAGACAGAATCACAAAGATTGGCCACAAAAGATCAAAACAAAAATATAAAATATGTTTTATGCTGCACCCCCAACACTCTGCTACCTACCAACTCTAAAATGGCACTACAGTGGGGAAAGGGCAAAAACCCAGTCCCTGTTGTACTGCAGTCGAGAATGACAAACTAATGACTTTTTTGCAGATCTAAAAAAAAAAAAACAGTAGCAAATGTATTTAACGTTTTGTGTTTGATCATCTACAATTTGAACTTGTGGCCATACGATTAAATAATTAAAATAATTAAAGCCATTAAAGACATGTATCTGGAGCGTTTCTCTCTGGGTCTCCACTGAAAATTGGCTTTGTTCCAAGTCACACTTTCCCAGTAAACAAATGTTAAATAAATAAAAAATAAATAGAATAAATAAATGCATCCCCTCAAGTATGTACCAACCCAGATTAACTTTCCTTCTTCCTCTCTCTCTTTTCTTCTACCATAATTACTCTCATTCTCTTCTCCCTATATCCTTGATAGCTATCCCTTTGCATAACATCTATGTAGATAAATGTTATCTCATATATACTGTATGACCATTGTAAAAAAAAAAAAAAAAAAACTTTTTATTTCGTTTTTTAAGACATTTTATTATTATCTTTTGTTTTTGCTCCTATCATATTTGTATATTACATATATTAACTAACTCTGTTTTGCTATTGTATTGTATTGCCTATTGCTGTTTAAACTTGTAATAACCATTGGAGCTTTTCTCCCCGGGCCTCTACTGAAAATGGACATATATCCGTTGGACTCGCCCGGTCAACAAATGTAAAATAAAAATAAATATATAAATGTATTAAAAGAAAGCTTAACGATATGAAACAGAGGTGTAGTAATTAATTAATGGTACTTGATGGGCATGTTATTTAGCCCTGATTTTATATGGAAGGTAAATGAACTCCACAGCTTTGGGAATAAGGTAGAGGGATTCATAAAGTATCATGGTTTTCATATAATATACTTTTCCATGCACTAGGGGACCTTTATCACTGGAGTTATTTTCCACTGTAAATACTATCAGTTAAGCAGCAGCCTAAAGAGACAATGACAGCCTACTAATCTTCAATTTCAAAAAAATAAGAAAAGTTATCCTGGTACAATATTGGGAAGGGACACAAACTACCTTTTAAACTATGTTAAAAAAACACACCCTAAACTGAAAAGCTAAAGGCAGACTAGGTAATACACTCAGATGGGATTCACTCCAGAATTCTGAAAAAGATGACCAGAAACTCTGTAATGGTTCTAACTATACTTATCAGAAATTGTCGAAAGGGACAAAGTACCAGAAGATTGGTTTACATGTTTACAAGTTCAAATGTTTGGAGAACAAAGTGAAGGCCATTTGCTATCGAATGCCCTGTACTCCAAATTAAAACTTGCAGGTGTCAATGTAATCATCCATTAACTTCATGAAGCTATGACTTGATGGGCTGATTATACTTAAGAGGGGAGAGTCTATTCCATAAGCAAGAGTCTTTGAGATATGAAGTTGTCATATTTCATTGTAAACTTGATAACTTTTATTGTGGCTGAGTATCCTTTTGTGTTCAGGACAACAGGGAGGATTCTAAGAAAACGATTTTAAATAATAGTGTATCCTTTAGTTTTCTTCATGACAGGAAGAGATATCCTATAAGAGGGCAATAACATACAGAAAAAAGAGAGAATAGCTATATTCTTTCACTGTAAGGCAAGACTAGAAACCCTTTGATTCTGTTGGTTCATAGGTTCATAGGTAGATACTAGGCTATCTGCCCTAAGGCATTTATAAGCCTAGCCAGAGTGTATTTGGCTTCCGCCTCCCTATTAGATTAGCCTACTGTGCCTCTGTAAAGCAGGTCACAGAAGGTACCCTTTTAAGATTAGTTTACTGTGCCTCTGTCTAGCAGGGACACAGAAGAGATCCCAGGGGTGAATTTGTGATTTCCCATTCATGCGTCCAGATTTCGCTTGAAGAGGGTCAGCGAGGGGCTATGTCTAACATGAACTGGGATTCTATTCCAGAGTGAGGGGAGCCTCTGGGAAATGAATCTGTCCCTCCAGCATGTCCTATTTATTTTTGTGCTGAGGTTTTGGTCCCTGGAGCGTGTAGCTCTAAGGGACTTGGATTTTTTGAGGTGGAGCATGTCCATTGATTCTGGGTTTGACATGGCTTTGTACGTCAGGCATAGATCGCCTCTGAATAGGCGGTAAGCAACTGAGTAGAGCTGGAGTTTCTTTAGTCGAGCTGCATAGGACATCTGTATGTAGCCCATGATCCCCTTGGTGAGGTACTTTTGGGGTCTCTCCAGTTGCTGCAGGTGTCGGGTAAGGTACATCCCAAAAGGGGCATTGTATTCAATTATGGCCCTGATGAGTGATGAGTAGAGGGGCACAATGACCTCTCTTGATCTAGATGCGAACCCTTTCGTGATGAGGTGGGCTATATAGAAGGTCTTTCTAACCACTTTGGCAACGTGATTATCAAATGAGAGATTACTATCTACGTTGGTCCCCAAATCTCTAATTACTTCTTCCGTACTTAATGGATTACCACCTATGTGGTAATTTGTGGACACCTTGTTTTTCCCAAAGGGGATGACTATGCACTTTTCAGCATTTAGCTTGAGGCTGTGGCTCTGGCACCAAGCATCCACCTCTGTGAGACCCTTTTGGAGGATGCTTGTGTCAGCTGGAGATTCGATTATGGCCCCCAGTTTGCAGTCATCTGTGAACTTTGTCAGCCATAATCCCCCCGTGTTAGCCTGAACCTCAGAGAAGTATATACCGAGCAAGAGAGGTCCCAGAACTGAGCCCTGTGGGATGCCACTAGTAACTGGTTTGGATTCGGACATGGCACCTGCGATTCTGACCATGTGGGTTCTATCTCAGAGCCAGTTTGTAACCCATCTTGTGATATAGGGGTTGATATTTAAGTTGGTAAGCTTATTTATGATGCCCGAGTGGGGTATTGTGTCGAAGGCTTTTGCAAGGTCCAGGTAGGCTGTGTGGACTACCTTGCCCTCATCTATGGCTTTGGTAACTGTTTTAAAGAAATCAACTAGGTTTAAGAGACAAGATCTGCCCTTAACAAAGCCGAATTGGGTAGGGTTCAGTGTCTGGAGGCTCCCAATGTCTTTGCTTATGAGTTCCATGATAATATGCTCCATAGCTTTACAGACCAGACTAGTCAGGCTTATGGGGCAATAGTTTCCGGGGTCCGTTGTGGCACCACCTTTGTGGAGTGGGACCACTGTAGCTGTACGCCATTCTTTGGGTACATATCCTGTAGTAAGGCTAAGTTTGAACAGTGACTTAATGTGAGGGTTCAGTTCTTCTTGAAGCTCATGTAAGACACAGCCTGGGACACCGTCTGGTCCCATAGATGCTGTGTTTTTTGCTTTGGAGAGGGCAGCTTTCACCTGTGCATCTGTGATGTCAGAGAGGTTACATTCAGTTGGGATAGGCATTTGCTCCTTTCGGGGGGAAGGGAGGAGAAGTTTGCGCTGAATCTGTCTGCCAGGATGTTGGCTATGTCTGTAGGTTCAGTATATTTTGTACCGTTATGCAACAATTCAGAGCATATCTGGGAGTTTCCGTCCATGTTCCTGACATAACTAAAGAAGGCCTTGTGATTATCTTTAGTGTCTACGGCAATTTTTCTTTCGAAACTGGCCTTTGATGATTTTATGAGGGATCGAAGTTTCTTGCTAATACTGATCAGAGATGCCTTCCCTTTTTGGGATTTTGCTCTGTCATGTAGTAGCTTCCTCCTTCTGTTGTATAGCTTATTTATGGCTGGGGTCCACCAGACTGGTCTCCTGTTTTTGGAAGAGTGAGTCTTGGTTTTATTTGGGATAGCATGATCCATGCATTCCTGCAGGTGCTCATAGAATGCATTTGTAAAGGATTCTGCAGATTGGGCTGTATTATCCTCTGGCCCAGGGGCTTTGAAGGATTCCACCTCAGTCTTGAGAAGTGCAAAGTTGGCTTTTCAGAAATTCTTTACAGTGATTTCCTTGGCTGGGGGTGAGGACGGGATATGGATGTCCAGGGAAATTTGTTTATGGTCTGATCTTACCAATGAGGGATTTACCTCTGGTGTGGAACATAGAGTCCCCATGTTGGTGATGACCAGGTCCAATATGTTGTTCCCTCTTATGGGAGTGGTGACCAGTTGTTCCATTGCATTAGAGTTTATAAATTCAAGGAACCGTTGGGCGAGGCTGTTTGAGGAAATTTGGTTTTCCCAACTAACTGCTTGTTGTCTATTGCTGAGGTAGGATGTAAACCATTTAATGGCAAGATTATCAAAGGAGAGGGATGTAAGAGTGTTAATTAAAATGGAGTGGTTGACCATATCAAAAGCTTTAGAGAGGTCGATGAAGAGAGCAGAAGAGAGAAGGTTGTCGTTGCGGTTCCTATTGATGGCATCTACAAACGATAGGAGAGCAGTGGTAGTACTGTGATGTGGTCTAAAACCATGCTGACAGTTTGCTATTATGTTGTTTTGAGAGAGATACTGTAAAAGTTGTTGGTGAATACATTTTTCCATTATTTTTGCTAATGGAGAAAGGAGGGCAATTGGTCTATAGTTTGAGTACTCAATGGAATTCCCACCTTTATGTAATGGGATAATATGTGATATTTTCCAGATGTCTGGGATGGTTCCCTCTTGGATTGTCCTGTTTATAAGTATAGATACTGGATATGCAATTTCTTTGGCAGCTTTTTGGAGAAAAAGTGAAGGGAGCTTGTCAGCAGAAGGGGTACAAGGCTTCAGTTTGTGGATAAGTCTAGAGATGAAAGATGTAGGAATAGGTTGTATTTTAAAGTTATTTGAAGAGTGTCTTTGGTTTATTGGTGGGCAGGAGTTATTAGTGCTAAGTTGTGTAGCTAGTGATAGAATAGTGTCAGTAAAAAATGAGTTGAAAGCATTTGCAGTGAGGTGGGGAGTGTCTGGGTCAGCATTAAGAGGGGTGGGAGTTTTGGATGTTCCTGGGGAAAGGAGTCTATTAATAGATGACCAAAACTGTTTGGGATTGTTATGATGAGTTTGTTGAAGTTTACAGTAGAAGTTTTTTTTGTCAGTAATTATTGCTTTTTTAGTTGAGTTTCTAAGTTGACGGAAATTAAGAAGATCAAGGGAATTTATATGGCATCTCCATTTGGCCCAGACTTTATTTCTGGAGAGAATTAGCTTTTTAGTTTCCTTAGAGAGCCATGGGGCAATATTGGGTTTCCTTCTGATGGTGGGTTCAGGAGCATGTTTGTCAAGAATGGATAAAAAAGTGGTATTAAAGTATGATACTGCATTTTCAAGAGCAAGAGATTTTAAGGGGCTGCAGTTGCATTTGCTGAGTTCATTTTGAAATAGTTCTATATTAAAATGTACAAATAATGCATCTGGGGTAGAATGATTTGCAGAAAGAATATACAAACTGAGGTGAAGCAGTGATATTAATGTAGAAAAGGACTTGATTGAAATGTAAATAGATGGTGTCAAGGAATGGCATACAAGACACATAAGGTACTAGTAAGAACAGTGAGACATTACATGATCTGGGAAAACATATTATTATTACCCCATTGTACAGACAAGTTCAAACAGAAAACAAACCCAAGTTAATCCAGAAGTCAGCATAACCTTTGTTTTTATTACAGACAAGCTAGTAAATGTTAGTCTGGAGTACTGTTTCCAGCTGCGGAAACCTCATTTCTGCCCAGCAGTTGTCAAAACATTGTGAGTACAGAATAAACAGCAAACCTGGGCATAGTCATCATCAGAACACTTGAAAGGGAAGACTACAAAACTTAAATGTGTGCATCATTAAAGAAAGGGTATAACATGAAAGAAAACCGAAATACACTGTTTTTTTAAGTTGCGGCTGCTATTTTTTACATACGAAAGGGAAACAGCCCTTAAGTAATATTTATCTCTCAACAAAATCCATGTTTTAGTGTTCGTATAAGAAATCCAAAAATTGCATCAAATATCAAAATTTGAAAAATTTAAATTGGGCCAAAAATCTGGACACACTGTACATTAAAACATCCTAGAATAATGTTCTTAACACAGCCATTACTAACAGAAACTCATACATCTTAACAACATTACTAACAGAAATTCATACATCTTTTAAGAACATTCATGCTCATATAGTTACATTTATTTGGGAAAAACACTCACACAACAACAGCCTGTAGGATGCTACAGTTATGAAATAACATGCAAGTATTCTGAGCATCAAATACAGAAACATTCTACAAAGCAGTATACTTCAACCTTACACAAATGACAGCTCAAGATACCAAGTTTAGCAAAAAAAAAAAAAAAAACATTAGACTGAGCTGATGCTAAAATTAAGAACACAGAGGTCATATCCCATGTCTAAAACTAAAATCCAGATATCAGTCTTGCTAACAACCCCAAGAAGAGCACAATAAAAGTTATTATACAATTTATAGACTTATCTTTGTGCACAGCTTCTTAAGCCAACAGGAATTTAATCCAACAAACCAATAGTTTTAATCACTGGGCAAACAAGGAATCAAAAATGAGTGAACAGCCCACCATAGAACAACTAATGATGTCATATTCCCATTTGGAAGAGCTACAACACATAATATAACTGGGTTTATACAAGAAAGGAAGCAGAACCTTAGCATTCCTATGTCAGACGGACAGTGGAGTGGCAAAAATATATATGCAGGTTTGCACATACTCATGTGGGAGAATCTTCATTAATAAATGAAGTAAGGGGTTTCAAACCACCTAGGAGAATTGGAAGTAATCAGCAGACCTAGGAAATGTAATGTTGAACTGTAAGTACTTACAGCCTTTAAGTATATGATACAGGCTGCACTATAAACATTAGCATGACACGGTCAGACAGGACCACTACCCACTTTTCTGCTTGTTAGAATTCCCAAGAGGTGGTAAGGGTTACATCGCAAAAAATGGTTACACATGAAATGATTACAAAGAAAAAAATCACTTGAAAAAGGGGCAAAACATGCCAACATAAAAGAATTATCAAAGCATCACAAACTATATTACAAGGAAGGGGTGTCATCCTTCTACAGTAAAATATGTAGCAGAACTGATATTAAGAAGTACAGAAACAGAACCGTAGACAAAAACAGGAAAGAAAAGTAAAGTTATCCTTACTAAAACATTATAGTAGGGGTGCCAAACATCGGTAAAATGAAACTTAAAGTACAACTATTACCTAGTAGAGCACTTCATGAATACAATAACCAGACCCCAATATGTTTAGTATGCTTGGTAAATAAGTGTACAACATGTAAACAAAGCATGTAGAAGGATATGGTGTGATATTAATTGTTGCATGGTGTTTCTCTACCAAGCCTCGAGTGACTAAAAATAGATAACTTGGAATGCAAAAAACAAATGTCCAAAATGTAAATACACAAAAACCACAAATTGTGTTTTTTGCACTCTCAAGCTTTAATAGACCAGCCCTGTGAATGCATAAACACAAACGTAAAGAATGGAGGCATCTCTCAAAGCAGAGAAATTAATTCCAATGCCACATGCTAAGCACATCAGTAGTGATTTCCTATGGAAAGCAGTTACTGTCATTCTGTTCCTAGGACTCCTGTGACAGAGGTACCTGACATGCAACTGGCAGGCCAGCAGGGTATATAGGGATTTATACTGAGCTTGACCAGTATGTTGATGATGCAATGGGGTGGAACTGTGTCAAAAGTCTTTGGTAAAGATAGCTATTCTGGGGGTATGGAGTTACCCTTATCTAATGCTTATATCAGATTTAATAGCCATTATCTAACCTTTACAAACCAAATTTGTTAAGGTCTAGAGATTGTAGGCACCCTATGTCCCTGATTATGAAGTCCAGATGACACAGTTTATTACCTTACAAATGAAACTGCTAAGGACAGTATGTCTATAGCTTCCATGAACTTTGGTTGGGACATCCCTGATAGAAGGAAACAACAGCTATTCTCCAGCCTTCTGGTACGCATCCAATAGAGAGGACATGGTTGAATAGCTTTAAAGAAGTCTGATAAGGAGTGCTTCATACTGACCTGAAAATAACCCAGTGTGTTTTCTGGACCTGCACAGCTCGTGTTTTTGGAATTGGTAAGCACTTCTACAATCTTTTCAGAGGTGACTACTGGAGGTGGGTATAGACGGGATACTTTGTACTGCATGTATGGAAGTGATAGAGGGCAGAAGTTGAAAGTGAATTAATCTGTAAGCATGGAAGGTGGTCTGAGTAAGTAATGCCTTTTGACAGAAGCTTATTGCAATTCTCGGCATTACTTCTGATGCTCTTTACGTAGCTAAATATGGGCTTGTTATTCTTTACTGATATAGCAGTTTTTAATTATGCTTTAACTCTTTCAACATTGTAACATGATATTTCTTCCACTCTTTGGGGATATGAGCATTTGTTTTCTTTTATTGTAAACTTTATTTATAAATGAGCCTGACCAGAGGGATATGTTCCTAAAGTTGGTGCTGCTATTTGTAATGACAGGAACATGAGGTTGTGTTCAAGAGCTGACAAAGGAGTACAACATGTGGTACAATGGTCATTGATGGGTGAAGGGATGGGGCTAGTGAACCATTTTAACTCATCATCAAGCACAAGAAAACTGCCCTTGGAGAAGTCTCTGTAGATGGCTGGTTTGGTCATTGACCTGTTTTGGAGCCACATAATGAATGAAACAGTGAGGTGAGTTGATTTAACAGTGAAGTTTTGACACTGGACATGGAGTACATGAATGAGTATATTGTTGCTTCTACTGGAAAAGGGTAATATTTGTTAAAGAGTGATCGCATTGATAAAGTCAAGAAAGAGCTGTGATGATGTATTTGTACATGTATTGGGGTGCCAGTTTATGGAAAGTTAGTTAATGCCCCTTAAAAAGTTGGTATCTGGGTTAATGGTGAGCGAATCTAGTTTACGAAGATATGTTTTCTAATTTCAGGGTATCACTGATGGGGTTCTGTAGTTGTCCAGGATGGTATAGGAGGTCTTCTTTTTAGTTACTAGGATATAGAAGTTTGAGGTTTTTGTCAGGGTAACCATACTGTGGATAAAGATGAACTTGCCACCACAAGAGTTGCTGTTACCTACCCAAGCAAATGAGAAACAGGGAAGAGAAGCCATCAGGTTTCAGTGACAACACAAACATTTACATTTTCCAGGGTTATTAAGGCCTTAATGAAAAAAAATTTTTTATTAAGCTTTGAGCACTGGGATTTTCCAGATTTGAATCTGTAATTACCAGATTAAAAGACTGAGTAGACTAACATTGACTAAAAATGCTACTGTAAGGGGAGAGAATGTCTTAATCAAAATGCAGATGCCCTGCAGGAAAACAAATGATGGCCACCACTGGTAAAGCAGACAGGATGGTCTGTCATTTCCTGCTGAGCATGCAAACAGTGGGTCTTCTTCCATTAACAACAGGAGCTCATCTGATTATTGTTGCAGCCACAGGACCAGCCCAATGCTCTTCTACCTCCATCTAATCAGCCAGTTCATTTTGTGGGGTAAAACTGGTTACCCCTGGTCTAGGAAAGAGCCCTATGGCCTATTTAATTCTGCCTGGGTAGCCCAGTTGGCCCATTCATTCATTCTTCAGTGGAGACAGTCATGTGGTAGGAAGCAGGCCAGCATGCTGTATCTAGAATTATTGGACTAGGAACACCACATAATATATTTGCTAATGCATATCACAAAGACCAGTCACTTTATGTTTGATTACTGTGCAGCAATTCATAAAAGAATGTAAAACATACCTATGTCTATTTCTGTATTCATTACATGGTTACACTTACTAGAGCAAATGACATTTTAAAACATTAAAATATTTATCATAAGTGAAAGTAAAAACACATGCATGCAATTTTTTTGAAATCAGAGAGGAACAGGGACAACTTATCAAAAGCCAAGTTTATTTGACACCTGATGACTTTAATCTATTTCACATTCATTTCAGAGAAGTTTGGGAACTGCATCCCCTCCACATACCTTTATAAAAGATACACAGGTATACTTATATGAACCATGTACACCACAACATATACTTTTAAAACTAAATGGACTTTGTGATATAGACTGTTTTATCAGTGTGCTGTGGTCTAGGAACCAAGACAGTTTAGTATGGGGCTAAGGCAGTAGCAGGGGAAGTAGAACTTTATGTCTGAGTATAGGGTAAAAAGGAAAGGAAGGGAGGCAATAAAAGATTGAATGAAAGAAGAGGGGGTGTTTCAAGGTCTGGCCAGAGAGCATTCTGGTCTCTTTGGCACATGTTTGGTCCTTACCCTCCCTCCCCTCTTTTGTTAGATTTTAGGTGCACTGTTCAGTGTTTACATTGTAGAGGTATGTTCCCTTCTTTAAGGAAGAAACCAGTTTGTGGAGTGAGTTGTCTTTACGCTGCTCAGGTTAGGACTGGTTGGACAATGGTAAGTGGTTTCCTAACTTTCCTTGATGTTTGTCTTATTAGAGGTGAGTGGAATATAGCACTGCCTGTAAAGTTTTACTTCATTTTCACATTAGTGTTATTTTTGATGCATTTGGATTAATTGTTTGCAGCTATTTGTGTTGCTTAAAATTTGAAATTAGATGTGATAAGTAAAGTTTGGTAGCATAAAACAAAATTAAATAATGGCCACAACACAAATACCAGGAAGACCACCTTTTTAATACAGATTCTGGTACCTCAGCAATTTACCTTTTAGGAATAATTCACTCTTACAATGTGGTAACATTTATACAAACCCCCAGTAGGCTCATTAAACAATTTCATTAAATAATTTAATTATTAAACAATTAATCAATAGATCATTTAAAAACACAATTCCCTATTTAAACAATGTAAAATAGCATACAAAAATCCAAAATCCATTCCAATCTTCACTCATATGAACATATATAATTTATTATGTTTAATTTATTTTATTATTTTGTTATTCAATTTTTCATTTTTTGTTTTAAATTACTAAATTGACATCCGAATTCATATTCCTAGGGGATATTGTTCTATAATTTAGAATCATCCTACTTTCGAGTCTATGCATTTCCTGCTTAAAAATAAAGTTGGTCCCATGTTTTTTTTTTATGTGGGGTTATTTGTGTCTAAGGCAGGAACAGATTAGCAATTTATTTATTGCAATAAGATATGTCAGAATTTATTTATTTCTTATTTGGCATATTTATTGTGGTTTATCATTCTACACTTTATTAAATAAATATGCCTGTTTGGCTATTTTTTAAAGCATGTCATTTCACAACTCTTGTTTTTAGAAGTAAAAAAATATACTGTCCAGAAATATGCATTGTTCCTATATAATTGCTAAAGGGATTATATTCTGGAAGCTTATGTATAATTCCAAAAAATACAGGATGTATTACACAATATAACTAACTATAAGAAGAGAAAAATCAGGAAAATAAAATCTATGTTTTTTATGGTCAGCTTTGTTTTTTATGTCTTGTCTTGTATATCCAACAGGCACAAGTACTTGATATGTGACAACTCCTGTTCATTTAACCTTTGCTACCACAATATAAATGCAGCTCAAATGGAGTTCAAAAACAAGTGTAGTTAGTTGTGAGGACAATCACAGAAAACATGGCTATAGTCTAAAGATAGCTGTGTAAATTATCTTCTTTTGTCATATCAGTTGTCATTTCTAAAAGAAAAACAATCCATGAAAATAAGACAAGCAAAATCTGACTGCCCAAAGAAGCAAGGCAACACCATATAAATGTTTCACATGTTAAGAAATGTTAGTTATTTGAGCTCCTTATTTAAGTTTAATGCATTTTATACTTTTGGAAATGTCATGTATTGTAAATTTAAGATAAGCAGTCATGTCCGGAATACTGATAGATGAAAGATTTAATAGATATCTACAAGAGGCCTCATATTTCAGCATTCCTGGAACCATATTGACTTGTTTTTGCTAATGTTGCTTATGTGAAAAAAAAAGCAAGATTGCTTAAACATGGAAAAGTGATGGTGTCTTTATTTTGATCAATTTCCTCGTGCTAATAATTTGTTTCCAGCAGATTATGTTTAAACTGTCTTTAGAACATAGTTAAAATAAAACTTCAAAGATATGTCCTTACCGGTAATGTAGTCATTCAGACTATTCATACCACGTATCTGGTTCTTAGTAAACATCCTGTTTATTGCAAAATTATAAGCAAACATGCTTAATTTACCAACAAGCAACATTTTTATCGGGTGCGTATCAGGTCACCAAAGGTAGTTTCGGTGAATGCAAACAAAAGTAATTTTCTGACACTACTTTTATCGGTAGTGGAGATTACATTTTTCTCCACTGTTGTGTGACCTTGGAGTTGGTATATATAATTCTGGGGGGGATTTTTTTGTGTTTGAGGAAACTACCTTTAGTGAGTGACATGTATCCCATTTATTACAAGTAATACCCAGTGCACAAGTGGAATCATGGCATCAAGCTTCAGAAATAAATGCACTGATGTTGTGTTAGGTAAGATGGATTTCATCAAGTGGGTCAATGTCGGTACAAAGTTGTTTTTTTTTTCTTTTTCTTTTTATTACAGACAGTTTCTCATTCTTCTGATCAAATGCCATCAACAGTTTTGACAGGTTTTGATAATTAAAACTCTGTAAGAGGCAAATCAATTGACATTAATGTATCACTCTTTAAGTCTAATATACTGTGACACTAGACAGTTAACAGATACAGTAGACATTATTATGAGGGAAACATTGCATATTTCCTTCTTAAAATAACATTTAGATGTTCTAGCCTGGTGTTCTACGAACTAATCGTGCAGAAAGATTCAAGACATCTGAACTGTTATGCATTGACATTTTAAGAATTATAGTCGCCTGTTTTATATAGAGCAGCTCTATGCCATGTCCTCTAAATTGATTTAGGGACAGAGGCAGACATGATGAAAGGTTCCACAGCTCTGCTAACATGAATTAGAAAGGCTCCACTATAAATTTGTTTTAAAGGAGGCAAAGCATCATTCATTTTGAAAATGCCATCTTAAAAACAATTTCCTTCGATGGATAATTGAGAAATGCAAATTACACTGGGCCCAGTTGGTCTACAGAATACAGTAATACATAGTTTGTAAGCTTGCTTCAGCTTTGTTTTACATTACAGAAAACTAATATACGGCTTCTTTAGATTTATAGTCACTACATCCTCAGTTAATTAGAATAGGTTAAACACTGAGCAACAGTTGTATTTGATAAGCTGATACCTACTAATTATCACTATTTGTCAAATTAAAAGCCTTACTAATAATAATTCTTTTCTTTATAATGGGTTATTTTTAAAGAGCCAAGGATAAACTCTTTCCTTCTGCCACTTCTGGAGATGGATTCCCACTGTCTAGTCCACTGTAACATTCCCTATTGATTTTATCCAACAGTAATGCCAACAGAAATGAATATCCGTTCATCCTTCTCTACGGCCTAGAAATGCCTTAATGATCAATTCCCTTAAAGGACAGATTTCATTATCACAGTTGCAGTGCCACAATGGACAGAGACTAAACAGGAATGTGTGTGTGTGTGTGTGTGTGTGTGTGTGAGTGTGTGCATATGTGTGTGTATGTGCAAGTGCGTGTGTGTGTGTGAAATGATTCTATGTCTTTTATCTTCTGTCTGCTGGTATGGGCTCAGGGACTCATTTGACCAAGAAGAGAGAGAGAAATATGTACTATAAAATGAATGATTAAACATCATTACTCCAGAGTTGCAACAAAATGATAAAATATCACTGGGGCCAAAGACTTCCAACTTGTTATATGTATACACACAATATATGTGTGTGTGTGTGTGTGTGTGTGTGTGTGTGTGTGTGTGTGTGTGTGTGTGTGTATATATATATATATATATATATATATATATATATATATATATACACATACAAATATGTATATGGGTCTACTTCACTTGACTGAAAACTCAAAATACTGAATTTCATTCGATTGAGACCACAATACCTAATTTTCAAAATACTGAAAATGCATTTGACTGTCTCATTATACTGAAAGCTTACAATGCTGAATACTGAATTTTAAGCCATAGATTTGATATGTGTTTCCCTTCACCTGTGACATGCTTGTGATAAAAAAAAAAAAAAAAAGACTGTAATTAAAAGTGCTCACTGTCAGAATACTGATAGTAGTGTAGAAAATAGAGTTGTAGTATTTTTAAATGTAGGTATGTCTCTTTACATTTTTATGGGAAATATCTAAAGTAATATGACGGATGTTTCATGCGCTCCCAGCAGTATTAGTAGTGTGTACAGTACTGTAAGGTATGTAAAAGGTATATGTCCTTTTCTCCACTGTAGTGTGATTCTGGAGTTAGTATATCTATTAGTTGGGGGTTGTGGGGGCACAGCCCCCCACCTACTTTAGTCTTATATCATCCAGTTTCTATTAAGAAGGCAAGTAGGTTTACTATCAAATTCGCGAATGACAAAATTAATTCCGTTCATTCCCACTACTCACAGCACCGAAAACAGCAAATGAAGAAGGTCAGTATGTCGAATGTAATGCCGATTATTTGAATTTGGTATTATTTGACATACTATGTCCTCTACACCTTTGACATACTATGTCCCCTGCAACTTTGACAACAGTAATTTGTTTTCAGCAGTACGAACGTACTAAACAACACTGAACTTCATGTTTTTGTGGGGGCAAGACTCATTATCATGGAAACGTCTTGCATAAGACCAGATGACCCATAGTTATGGAGCATTCTGACTTTTCTCCTGGAGTAGCAGTGATACTCATCCCAATGGGTCGTACACATACACCTTAAAGGAATGTTACAGGATATACAGCAAATATCTTTATTAGAAGTTTGGGAGATGTCCTCAGCAAAGAAGGGGATAAAGAAATCATATTCTATTTCCCTTCAGTTCAAACACTTTTTTCCAGCTCATATTATTAATCCTCTACACTAATCTACCTCAGAGTTCTGCAATGATAATCTGAAAATTATTTTTATGCTGTTGGATTCTGAGGCCAACTACCACTCAAGGGTATACTGTATTCATGGGTTCATTACCACGCATTTGTAAAATATGAAAAGGAGCTATGTATTCTGTGACCATGATTCATGTCTGTTCATGATCTTTTCCAGGCTTAGCACTCCATCAGATACTTCTCAACCATTGTGTCACCTATAATATGAGCAATCCAGTTCTCTATTCCCTGTGCAAAGTCAATGTTTTGCAGAGTAAATCAGGTAGAACTTCAGATGAATCTGTGAGAAATCTCTTTTTATCCTGCCCCCACCCCCCCACCCCCATGCAGGGTCCCCACTCACCACATCTCTTTTCTTCCTCCCATGCATCCATTTGTCCACCCTCTTACACAGTTAATTCCCTTCTTCTGCATCATCACTTTTCAAGACTGATGAACTTATTCAGTCTTTTTCAACAGTAAAGTAGGTAACATCCATAGGAATTTCTATATCCATTGCCACAATAACCAAGTCTTAGATCTTGATCTGTTTGGTGAAATGCGATCTTGCTGCTATGAATCTATGCAAGAATAAATCTTGTTTGAGTATAAGGAATACTGTATTTGACAATAATTGCATTACTTATCCCTAACAGTGAAGTCTGAAGGGCAATCCACATTGTCATGACTAAGTCCAACATTTCTGTCTCACTTGAACAAGATTTACTGCTAGTACACAATTCAGTTATTTAAAAAATAATTTTTTTTTTTTTTAAATAAAATAAATTGTTGGATACCAGCCAGTCTAAACTGCAAGTCAATTGTGACTAAAATTCCAATGTGAGCTTCTTTTTTTGTTTAAAGACTGCTATTGTAGTATTGAAATGTAAAATATACCAGATGGTCCCAATAGAATCCTCAGCCAAAAATGGAAACCAATGTAGTATGAAAGACACTGACGGATTCAACACCCAGGAAGCATGGACCACTTCAATTTTTCATCAACGAACTCTTTTATTCATTAAAATACAAACAGACAAGCGCTTTCACGCACCTAAGTGCGCTTCCTCAGATCTTCACATTTAAACAGCATTTTCCATGGAGTATATATACCCAGTAAGATTTAATTAAATTGAGTTGAAATCAATTAATTATTCACTTAGTGTGAGAGCATAGTTGGTGGTGTCAATTATATACATAAAGAGCCAGTGCAAAACCAAGATAAATTCAGCGTAACATTTATGCAGAGCCATTCAAGACTTAAGGTTTCATCAATCAAGATAAAAGTACATATTACAAAAATATTAAAATGTTGAGATGTATTTCTCAGCAGCGTTAAGAACCCAATCAGTATATACTAAATCGTTGGTGCTCATAAAAAATGTATATGATAAATGCATAAAAAATTCTAGTGAGACTTAAAGTTCTCTAGAGACATATTAAATATAAAATATTCTATATATTTCATTTTAAGATTAACAAAATAAAATATGGAACATACATAAACACTATTTCTATACAATCTATGAATCTAAAACTTATATATTAAAATATATTGAAGTACATGTAGTAGAGAATATATGTATACTTATACATGTCTTATTCTGTTTATATCAAATAATAATAAATATTAAATATCAAATATAAATAAAATCCGAAGATATACACAAATATTAATCATGATAGTGTACATATATATATATATATAATATTGTATCTTAATAAATAAATAAATAAATGAATAAATATTTATTTAAATATGGAGTATACTAAAATGAATCAAACATATCAATTGTATAAAAATATATCAATTGTATAAAAATATATAGAATGTATATATTAGCACCATTTTGAAATATATCGTATGATACATCTACAAAAAACAATATTCTATCAAATGAATAATTAACCATAGTTAACAATAGAGTATGGTCTCCATTTGTAGATACAGTACATACATATGAATAGCAAATCTGTAGATCACTTTTAAATCATGTAAAATGAGTGAAAGTAGGAAAATATAAATATCCATATGTTGATAATTTCATTATTTATATATCCTCTTATCTAATACAGGTTTGATACAAATACTCTGATTCAAGCCTGGATGTAAGTGAGCGCCTAATCTTAAAATCCATGATAATTCAATGTTAGCTAGAGTATTCACATTGTCACCCCATCTTTGGTTTAGACCTACCAGCTGTAATACTCTGAATCTGAAACTATGTTCACTGAACTTTACTGTCCTTTACTCATGTAGCCTAAGTACTTTATCATAATCTGCTGGTACTGCCCAGTCTCTTTGAGTGGTCCTGTTTAATCTATCAGGCTTGCATATGCATTAAATGTAAATAATTTGTGGCTGTTGTACACATCATAGCCCACTGTCTCTGTTAGTGGAATTTTGTGAGAACAAGATATTGACGTAAATTATTTCTACTCTGCTGAGTTAAATTTGTTAAGACCTAGTGATGTCTTCAGGTGTTTCTGCTGTTACATTCTACTGATGGCTTTGGAAATCTAACCTATTGCCTATTCACATTTACGTTAATAATTCCAAAGCAGTGCTACATAAGAGTTCTTGATGAAGCTTGCCTGATGGGCAGTGCAACTACACTGATACTTGGTCTCTGACAGATATTCTGTTAAGTTTGTCTACACATTGTGGCACTTTCTAACTTAAGTGCTGCAATGTATTTTCCTCTACATCTTACCAGAATTATGTGGGTGGTTTCTTAATAAAAAGTTATGTAAACTTTTTTTTTTTTTTTTTTTCCAATAATTCTTTTATTTTCAATAATATGAAACAATGCATACAGCAAGAATGAAAAAAAACATTGTAGTAGTGAACATTAAAATGAGGCGTTGAATAATTACAGGATATAATAAGTATCCAAACAATTTAACATAGATATAAGTGAGAAAGAGGGTAAAACATAAGAAAAGCATTGTCAGTGATAAAACCAAACAAACTATTATATACAGTATTTACAACATAATGTGCTGCACTTCCACTGCCATAATAAAGCTTGAAGTATTAAAAGAATTATCATTGGTTCTCCATAAGTTAACAAGGACAAGGGTATATGATGCTCTAGATGTACTCCTGAGGAATTATTCACTAAGAACTAAATCTAAAAGTTTCTTCCATAGTTTACTAAAATAGGCTCTTTTTTTTGGACCTTTTATAATGAATTTATGTGCAGAAATATGTTTATGAGCCATTTCTTTGAATTTTCCCCAACTAAGTTTGGTGCGATCTAACCAATTGCTAGTGATGTATAGTTTAATAAGTGAACAGAGGATAATTAAAATGTGAAGTTGCATTTTTGATACTTTT